>NC_051163.1:13297503-13490568 GCF_013339745.2 Dermacentor silvarum
ACGATTATGATAAATTTATTCGTAATTCAGACGCACAAACTGAAATTGACGAGTGCACTGGAATGTTCGCAATGCCACGTTTGAACTGCAGTCCTCCATTGCAAGTTACATTAATTGGCGGAGAAGCAAATCGGCTTTATCGCGGAATTCTTGGTCCGTATACACTTGACTGTGAGCTTACCACTGTCGTTGAAAAGAAAAGTGTACAATCATTGCATTCTACCGGTGCTAACTTATGGGGCAGAAACTTGGAGCAACGTTGACAAATAAGCTCGAGAACAAGTGAAGGACCGCGCGAAGAGCGGTGTGGATCAGAGAGCAAACGGGGATTCTCGAACGTCCCGTTGCTCGAAACGAAAGTCGTGTCGGAAATGACGTCATCAGGTCACGTAAGTTGTAGCGTGCGCACTGTATATGCGTGGTGGTGGTTGTATGAAAACCGGGCGTCGTCAAGGGCGGGGATAATCCGAGTTCGTTGGATGAGGTCATTCCTCGCTGTTTTCGCCAGGTGCATGTTGAGCAGTACAAATAAATAGCGCTGCTGCAGGCTCTGGAGGCATTTGCTGGCTACTCTCCATTATAGCCAGAAGCATTGCTGCCGCCCATGTGTGGGCGCCTTCATGCGCGGTTTTCATCATTTTTCGCCTCCTTGCCATCACCCTACCTCCTATATCGTTACCCTTTCCTCAGCACCGAGAACACGTATGTCTTTCAGTGTGACCTGTCCACCAGGGGGATGTCATCTCTGGAAAAACTGCGCTCCGACAGGCTTTTCATGTTTTCCGGCTTATTCTTTGGGAAATTATACGGCGGTTGCGTCGGTTTGATTCGGAATCTGCTTGATAGGATTGTTCTGCCGTGATGTTCCTTGATGACAGTGGTTATAATAGGGGCACTAGCTAGCGTCCTCATCGATAAACCGCCGTTGCAAGCGATCGTCATCAACGATCCTCTCGCCGATCTTTCCGCATGGCTGTAGAACTGCTGCCTAGTCGATCGCGTTGACAGGCCATCAATGACATTGGGCCCCAGTACCGACTGAATTTCCCTATGCAAACGTGCATATATATACTTTTACGTAGCACGTATTGAGCAACAGAAAGCTGTATCGGGAATATTCCATGGTGCTCTACAATATTCTCATTAACACCTTTCATCTAACTATAATAGTTGAGAAGTTGATTAATAAAGTAAGACTAATTGTGTAAATAGGCGGAATGCAAAAAATAGTCTGAGTATGTCCAAGCGACGGCAAACAACATTGCCTAGCTTCTGTCCAGCTACGTGGCATTTGCATATTTTTATAGTTTTGTGCAGGTTGCGTGGGACAGACTGCATATTTAACTAGTCTTTGGCTAATGATCTCGACTTCAACTATACTGACGATATTGCATTCTGTGAAACCAATAAAATCAAACCAATCCCAACCAAAATACCGGGTCCTTCACTGCACCGGCGCCAGCGGAGGCAGCGCAGGACGCGAATGTAAAACGAAAGTGAAACGCAAAGAAAATTAAATAAGCCGTGACTGAGTGGTGAGGTGAGCAAAATAAGCTGCGCGCGCGCTTCTATGCGTCTAGCTCGTTTGCATGTCAGCGTGTCAGTATGTCACCAGTGTTGTCTTCGCTGCGCATGTTTTTTCGCCGCTTTCCCGCCTTTTAGTTTGGCGCGTCTGGTTGTGAATCTTGGTTGTTGCTTCTTTTTACGACAAGACGTCTTCGTCGAGAACAGGCGGGCGATGAAAGTGGCCTTCCCGGACGGCGCGCCGCCAGCGTTTTTTTATTTTTTTTTTATTTTTTCGAGTTGTAGAAAAGACAAAAAAAGAATGTCGAAAACGGGATGGGACAGCCACACGACGCGAAGTGCTCTTGAAAGGGCAGTGAACTTCACTTATGCGGCATACGCGCGTGTTTATTTGCCCATGTTCTTCTCCTATGCAAAATGATTGTGCATGTTTCTGTGTGTGTTTGCGTTCGTGTGTGACGGAAAGATTTACACAGTCTGTGTAGACTTCGCCGACTGGTGTACCTGTGGGCAGATGTCGTTAGCCGGTGGATTTATTTGAGGCTTGGGTCGTAATGTTCAGACAGAGATAGTCCATAAGCAGCAATGGGCGAAAAGTTATGCGGTCGTAAGCGAACAGGCTGGCTGTAGCAGTTTGCGAAGTTCGTAGAAAGCGAGAGGGAGAAAACGAAACAAAGAAACATCTATGCGCTTTCTCAAATTGTGTAAATAAATCTTGGCGTAGGTAGCGTGTTTTACCAGATTTTTGCGACAACAAACTTGTCTGAAGACGCTAACGGCTCTCCCGTCTCAGCGTTTATATGGGCATTGGCTGAATTAACGCTGCCGTTGGGAGTTGTAAACGCACTGTTTCCTGATTAGCGACTGAACGTGTGATCTAGCGTTGGCATAATTAAACTATTGAAATAAATAAATAAAATAAAATTCCGACTACACAAAGGCTTCTCGTAGGACTGTTCCCTAAAGCGTGGCGATACAAGTAGTTATTAGGACGCCATAGTTCACGAGTACGCTGAAGGGATAAATATCTTTATTTTGATCCATTGAAAGGTCGAATGGCAAACATCCGGACAAACACGAAACGTTACATAAGCAGCGGAAGAAAAAACATCTCTGGCGATTTAGCGGCATAAATGCGAGCGAAATGAGTGAGCTTTACGTCGCACCTCCTAGAGGTCCCGGATGCACGATTTAGACCGCGTTCACCGCATTGAAAAGTGCGGTTCAGGAGGTCTCTAGACACACGTCCTGCCTCTTCTAGCTGCGAAGTGCAACTGGCGGTGGCCCGGAGCAGACCACCGCCACCTGAACCACACGCACACAGATAAATGCATAGACATGCACGCTCTTCTAAGCTCTCCCATCCCTCTCTACGTCTACCACGTGACCAATTTCCCGCCACTTCACACACATAAACTTCTTTCCCAATTTGACGCTCTTGATACTACCGCATTAAAAAAGACCCAAACTACGGCGTGTATCACCACAACATAGGGTTTAAAAAAAAAGGGCACTTCAGTGACGGTGACACACGTGTACGAGCCTTATTTTAGCAGCTCTGTCAACTAGGCAAAGAAAAAAAGATAAACGCGGACATTCAAGCTGCAGATCAATTCGTGCCTCTGCTTACTCAACGTGCCTCTATTTAAGTTCGATCTGCTGAGTAGTGATATAGACGCGACCACTTTACCGAAGGCGCTGCCATGTTTGACGCGATGTTGGACGTGCCGTGTTCCATTACAAATCATGGAACATCATTTCTGATGGAATGAACTTGTGTTCTATCACAAATGATGGAACACATGACTTCAGCAATGACTTCAGCGAATAATTTAACTTGCATACACATGCTTTGAGCAGTTCATTGACTTGTTATTATGAAAAAAAAAAGAAAAAGAAAAGTGACATGACCAACTTTGCAAGAAATCAAGATTTAATTACTCTGTAATTACGAGGATTGACTAGAAAATGCACAAAGGAACATCCTACCACTTTGGCTTTCAATGCAGTTTGCAGCGCCTCGGAATAAAATTGTGTTACTTTGGCGCATTTATCTCCAATTAACCATAATTCGAGACTGAAGGAGATAATTATGTTAAAAAAAGACCGCAGGTAGCCTATAAAATGTGAATACGAGGTTTTGGAAAGGACGTTGTGTGTTCACAGTAGTGAATAGCTTCGCCATCTCGCGAAGAAGGCCCGTCTCGGGTTGTTCACCTTGCCGTCGGCGGTCTTAGTTTTCGTTTTCTTGTTTTCCTCCGTGGCGTCTCGCACGAAAGACACAAACGAGGCAGGAACCCGTCGTCATTTGCTTGCGCGCTGTCCTTTCTCCCCGAGCAGCGTTCTCACGCAAATACGGCACTCTGCGTGCAGCTACGGCAGACAGAATCACGCATGCGCGGTCGGCTCTTTGCGCGGAAGTTTCTCAGGGAAGCGACACTTGCGCGCTCGCGCCCGAAGCGCCCCGTAAACGAGCTAGAACCGCTCACGGTCTTTTTTTTTTTTTTTTTTTTTTTTTTCTTGCCTGGTGTGTGTGTGTGCATAGGTGTTGCGGTCTTCATATATCCTAACACGGGGCGTTTCGGCCCGGGCAAGGACGATGTTTGTTGTTGTTGCGCGTCGGCGATTTTTCGGTTTTTTTTTAGTGACCGCGGCGCTCAGACTGGAACTGAAACAATTGTCACTGGCACGCGTAGCGCTTCGGGCAGATGGGCGATTTCCTTCTCTTTTATTTATTGCTTTATTTTGCTCTTTGAAAGCATTTCATACTCGAGGTCACGTTTCTCGTGACATACAAAGCAAAGGCACGCAGAGTATCAAGCGCATCATTTGCGCAAGTATATAATAAGCAGTTGATGCCTCTTAGGCGGTGAGCCTCTGAAACGGCCCGCTTTAAAGCAGCGTATGCCGTCTCGTCTCACCATATGCTAACTCCTAAGACTAGACCACGGGGCTAGACTACATACTTGTAGTCTAGCTAAACGGAAATACCAGAGACATGTGAAGGCGGAAACACTGCCGCCGCCATAGCTCAGGCTACACAATGAAAACGGAGACTGCGCTCGGCTTCCCCGCATTGTAAAGTTATATTCCCTTCCACTTACATTTATTTTTTCCTTTATTAGGAATATAAGACAGCACAAATTTAATCGTCGTCGATAAATTAATAAAAAAACACATTTTTCCTATGCCTTCCTGACTTTATCACCTGTTGGCTTATGAGGTTCTTAAATATATAAGAACCTAAAAAGCCAGCAGACGTTAAAGCCCGCAGTTCTAAGTATACTTAAACTTGAGCCTCCTTGGTTATTTTCGCTCGGGACGTAGTAAGCGGCAGTTCATGCCCTCGTGGTCCCTGCCGGGTGGTTCGTGTATCTCTGTCTCTCCAGCATGCAAAAGCTTCGTGACCTTTCAGAAAGGGCTTTTCCTAGCATAATAATGACGATGGCCATGCATACTGTAGCCAGAACGCCGAGTTATGCGCCCGCTCAAAGGGAGGCAATGTCAACGTTCCAATTACGTTGGGCAGGCTGGTCCAAAATGTAACGAAAACACCTCCCACATTCTGCCCCAATAGCTAAGCTCCTCACCCCACTTCGTCGCCACCTACCGATGACTACATACGTTGCTTGACATGTTTCGTACGCGAAACATGTCATTAGAATTGCGTCAGCTTCAACGTTGTACACCCCAGCCGCCGCCTGTTTGTTACCCACCGATGCGGCGTTTGAGAAAGTATTGACGCCTATATTAACACTGTGACGCCTCTCTTCAGGTGAGTGCCAGCGCTCCGAGGGAAAACGCCTGGGGCGACCGACGCGCCGCCGCTTCGGCGGTTAGCTGTCGCGCGCCGGTTCTTTGCCAGCGTCTGGTGACTCATGCCAACAACGGTGCCAAGTAATTAGAGCTCCCTACCTGGCAGCTGTACGACTAAAGCGCGCTTGGATTCGTACCCGCTTGATGTATTTTTCATTAAATTTCCATTTTTGTTATGTACTGTTTATATATGTATACCTCTTGAAAAGTATCCGGAAAAAGAAAAGCAAGGATAATAAAACAAAGGATAAATGCACGCTTTGTACGTGGGAGCTTTGTAATATCATAAAGCCTTGTATGGCGCCCATTCGTCCAGTTTAGCGCTGTATAGGGTTCCGCATCCGGTGGAATTCTTTTCACATGTCGCTGTTTCATTATTGCGCGAGAGCGTTGGTTATCTCTCTTGTTGCTTAACAGGCAATTTACTTGTTAACGCATTCACATTCTTCTTCTGGATCCTCGTGCTTCGTGTGGCTCAGAATCGTGTCGGTAACAATGGAACGGGGGCGCCGGTTGCTCCTGCCAACTTGCTAAATTAATATACGTTTGGTACACCTACGTGCCGCATCCGCCGCCATGGCAGTCAGGGGCCATGACTAAAGCTACCACGGCTAATTCTTATGCACATACCCTATAGGCTCGTGTAAGGGCCGCACCTTTTTTTTCCCCCACAAGTTTGACGAGGTGCGGCCCTTACACGGGACCGAGCCACATGGTCAAAATGGTGCCGATGCAGCCTGCGACTACTGCACACCCCGGATCCCCGGATGTACTATGTACCAATGCAAGAACGTGTTTCTATGGAATTAGGTGCATGTTAAAGGACCCTCGGGACGTCAAAATTAATCGGCGGAGTCCTCCACTACGGCGTGCATCATAATCAGAGCGTGGTTTTGGCGCATAATGCCCTAGAATTTAATTTTTAACTGAGCGATCGCCGCTTCAGGGTCACTCTAATAACCCCTTCATTCATGGCGTCCACATTTGTGGACGCGACCTATTTTTGCCATTTCTGTGCAGTGGTAGCAAGGAATAGAGCACAAACATTAAGCTTAGGGTAAATTGACCATTCTGCTAGCCTAAATTATTTCCATTTTACTTCTGAGTGATGTGTATCGTTACGGAGTACCACTGTGGTGCAGGCACTACCGTGTTTTACGTCACGTTTGACGTGGGGCATGTCGGTAGCAACCTCGACATAATTTTTTTTCTTGAAATGCCTGTGGCCAATAAATAACTTGTGAACGTAAATCGAGCGGGTGATTCAACCCTTTTTATGAAGAAACGTAGCATGACTGACTTTACAATACTCAAATATTACATTACTCTGTAATTACGCACAAACAGTCATTCTACCACCTTTGCTTGCTTTCAGTGGAGTCTCAAGCACCCTGGCATAAAGTGATGTACATTTCACATACACAATCACAATTCGTGACCGAGGGGGATTAACATTGGAAAGGAAGTGTACGTATGCCAGGCGCACAGATCATCACCTCGCGCGCGGGCAGACGCAGGGCGATGTCTTCGTCGTCGACGACGTCGGGCGGGCGGCGGCTGCTGGCGCAAGACGTTGCGCGCAGCGGCGTCGACAAAGGCTCCCACCGCAGGGGCCATTCACCGCGCTGCGGGACCCGATCGGTCTAGCGTTGTGTGCCGCACTTTGTAGGCGCACGCGCCGACAAAAGGATTCGGGCTCAGACGGGGCGGCTGTGCGGCGCACGGGGCGGGGCAGTCGTGACTTTCACTTTCTGTAACGCCACACTCGCGGTGTCGTTTGAATGAACGGCGCCGCTGCGGTATCACCCGGGACAAGCATTGTTCTGTGCGCATGTAACTTTGCAGTGTAGCACTGTCGAGGTGTGCGTGTGTGTGCCTGCGTGTGTGCTTACGTGTGTTTGCGTGTGTGCTTGTGTGTATGTGTGTGTAGTACTACTGGCGTAACTCGAAACATGAGCCTAAAGCGCAGTCAATAAGGTCATCGCGTGCTTGCAGATAATATGTATTTGGACGTCCGATGACTGAGTAATAATACCCGGATAAGGTAGAACTCTCTATTACTGCAATGACAGTTGAGGCGTCGACAGCCACGTAATCATGAATGTGTAGTACTTCGCTCTTTACCGTCGACACCCACCGCGATGGCTTAGCGGCAATGATGTTGCGCTGCTAAGCACGAGGCTGCGGGATCGAATTCCGGCCGCGAGGGCCACATCACGATGGGGGCGAAATGCAAAAACGCCCGTGCATTGGGGGCACGTTAAAGACCACCAGGTGGTCAAAATTAATCCGGAGTCCCCCACTACGGCATGTCTCATAATCAAATCGTGGTTTTGGCACGCATTCAGTTCAAATTCTTTACATTCGACGAGAACAGCGTGGAACACGCTAGACATTTCTAACGCTTTGTGGTTGAACAAAACACCACAAGATGCCGCTATAAGCGCTGATGACGCCGTACGTCCGTGTCTCTAATAAAAATTATATTACGCATGCTCATTATCATCACAATTATCATCATCAACCTGTTTTATGTCCACTGCAGGACGACGGCGTCTTCCAGAAATATCCAATTACTCCGGTCTTGCGAGGAGATGGGGCTGGCGCAGTGGTAACATACACCTATGGATTCACTTCTTTAGTTGTGCCTTGAGAGCCTAATCGGCAGCCACATAAGTTTGCTACAAAATTGCTACAGACGGAACTGTGACGCTACTGTCTACGGGAGCTGTAGGTATCGCGGTTCTGCCTGCATAGGAATGATTGACGGAATGGATTTAACCACACTTATTTTTTTTTTTTTCGTTTTTTTTTTTTTTTTTTTTTTGGGGGGGGGGGGTTCAAACGGCTTTGCAGCTTGTAAAACTGATGATTTTCCACAAAATGCATCGGTACAGAGGCAACAATCCGCAGTGAATTATGCATGTGCGCACAATCTTGTCGCCTTGCATTGTTTAAAAAAACTACAATTTCATGGAAATTTAGGAAGGTGAACTGTTATAAATTGCGACACAAGAACGTCTGAAGTCACAAGCATAAATATTACAAATCCATCGACAATTCTATTTTTCTACTCATCGTTTCCATGATAGCTGAACGATCACAGCGCCAGTGTTCGCTCTAGGAATTTTTGTAGGAAGCTATGTATAGCCATGCGCAAGGCTATCCTCAGAAGATTCCCAAAGCTGCTCTAAAGCAGCATATTTGCTGCTCGAAAGCTGCTCCAAAACCCTCATTTTGCTGCTCCCAGCCCTGCTACAAAACGTTGGAGCCTTCTTCCACCCCTAGTTGTGGAAAACCTAGCACTTCCACTCCACACCGACAGACACGTGTACCTCCCGCGTCAGCCATCCTGCCTCCGCCCGAAAGCGTGCGGGATGACCCATCTGTCCGCGCAGTCTTTTGTCTTTTTGTCTCGTAGAAACGCAAAGCGGCTCTTTTCTTGCTTCGGTACCTGGCGGTACGTGCGTTCCTCACGCTGCCGTCTGAACCACTCGTTGCGCCGTCCAGTCACATTGTGACTCGTCTTCCTTGGCGGCCTTTGCTTCTTTTTCGCCGATGTCGTTGATGCGTGTTACGCGATATCTTGCGTCAGTGGGATCGTGCGCATCGCCGGGCGTTAGGCCTTGACATCGCCGTCGTACAGAAGAGAGGACCGAAAATGAACGGCGAGCTCGACATCGTGCGTATCCTTGTGTGACCCCTTGTGCATTATAATATAAGTTGTATTCAGTCCTTTTCAGAATTAAGTCGGAAATGATTACGTAAAATTCTCATCCCGGATATAAAGTTGGATGCATGTGGAACTGTATGTGGAAGTGGCTTAAGCATGTTCTTCCCATCAGCTTTCGTGAACATTGACACTAATTTCACCTAGACGCCAAAAAAACACCTGTGAAAGTGCGTCTACAGTGCCATGATTTGACATGAAAATCGAGAATGCAACAGCCATATGCCAACCTACCACACGACGGTGCACCTTCATGTCCGTGTTTAAGCAAAGAAAAGCGGGTTTTAGAAGAGACATAACCAGACGTGGCTTCTTCCTCCACGTACGCGGATATACTGCCTTCCTCAGATAATCGTGATATCCAAACAAAATAAGTCTGTTTTCTTTTTTCTTTTTTTGCTGTTGTAACACAACAGTGTGTCGTAAGAATCGACCTAAAAAGCGGATAAATCACTGATGTGTTTTTGTGTCCCAAGAGAATATACCAGAATATGACCGATTTCTCTCAGATGTCACCGTGATCTTAAGTAGTACTCGCGGCGTTGTGCGTGATAGGTCCACATTCTTAGCTGACTCTTCATTATTTTGTCTCTCCTGCATAATTAAGTGGACGACGTTTCGACCAGGCGACATATAAAATTACAAAGGAGCTGCATATATTGCCTCACTATTGTAGGGTAGCGCCAGTTTTATAAAGTTTTGTCTGGCTAGTTAACGTAGTACGTCTGCCGTTCGTAATACGAAATAAAGAAAAATAATAATAATACTGACAGCCTTGTGTGCTATCTGTGTTTAAGCCCCGGCCCTCAAGAAGTGGGGCGCGCAACTTTAAGAGGAGAAGGGCGGCGTTCTCCTGGATAGCTGAATCTTGGTAGGCACTCAGTTTATCTATAGACCGTCACGAGTGCCTCAGTTTTGCATGTCAAGAAGCGCCCCCTGTGAACATAAAAACGCTCCACCCTATGGCGGTACTCATTCTTCCCACCCCACGGACATTGGTGGTGCAGTGCAGTAAAGCGTCGAATTGCTGTGCTTTGAGCAAATCGTGTGTCTCTTGTTCGGTACCGCAGATAAAGGATTTTTATTGCGATATAGCAGTTATGTGGACACCCCAAGCGACTTTTTGCCGTCGTCGTCGCCGTACGGTTCCGTATATATTTAAGTATTTGTATGCCATATTCCATGCCATGCTATATGACATGCGGCATATGCGGGTTATATTGCCCCTCTATTCTGGGGTTTTACGTGCCAAAACCACGATCTGATTATGAGGCACGCCGTATTGGGGGACTCCGGAAATTTGGACCACCTGGGGTTCTTTAACGTGCACCTAAATCCAAGTACACGGGTGTTCTCGCATTTCGCCCCCATCGAAATGCGGCCGCCGTGGCCGGGATTCGATCCCGCGACCTCGTGCTCAGCAGCCCATTTCCACACTATTCTATGACTAAAGTTGCTCACACTAGGTCCTACACTCTTGACAAAATTATTCCTCGGAATTTTGAGACTGGCAGCCCATAAAAAAATGTCACGGAACAAAACACCGACAGCGCGCGCTTTTTATCTTAAATTTTTCTCAAACTTAAATATTAGAATAACAGAGGTGATACCTGAAAATGATGTAATTTTATTGGCGCGGCTGTGCACTACTTCCGGGATCGGCTCAGGAAAGAGGTTCGAAACATACCCTATTCGAAAAAGTGGTGGTCAAGTAGCTAAGAAGGACGTTGGCTTTAATTCATAAACGTAAATGGAATTGTCCGATGACAGGATTCAAACAGAGGACCTCTATAGCACTGCAGCTCGTTTTTACTTAGCGTACGTTTACTTCAATTCATATTGCCACTACGAGTCTTACACTATACGTGTAATATACTAACATGTTGCTATCGCAAGCGTTGTTTCGCCCTTATGGACAAACTGTGACCTTTCTTTTTAATTCAATATCGGAAAGAATGGTTAGACCGACACGCACTCGCCGACCGGAAAGTGGGCGAAGTATGTCCTAAGAATGCTAATCGCGTTAATAGTGCAAAGTGTCGCTAACTATGGAAGCTTCGCGTGTGAAGCACCACATTATAGCCTAGCGTTTGTTTCCCATTAGCCCGTGGTCGGATCCAGCCCTCGAAGGAAGGACGTCGCCACCTCGGGCGGGTGCTTGTCCCGGAACGTCTTCATGCATCGCGGCTTCATTCCCACGGAAGGTAACGGACATTTTGAGCTACCTCTATCTCGCGCGGCAAACATTACACCTGCTTAGGTGACTGCTGGTGGTCGGGGTCGCTTCTAATCCCGCAATGAAACCCTAGCAAAGTGAATTGGAATTAACTGTAACGCTATACAGGAGGATGTGGACACAAGATGGAACGAGATACACGTAGCTATTTACCGAAGTGATGTGTCCCAAATGAATATGACTAATCAACAAGCCTACATCGCCACCCTCGGTTACAAAGTGCATCCGCGCAGTGCTCGAATGTTGATAGATTAACACGGCGGGGAAAAACTGCAGGTTTCAGCGTGACGAGCGCGTAGCACGCGATTGAAATTTAAGCGCTTTGCGAGCGCGGTAGCGTTGGCTTTGGTGGAGTGTGGGAATGTCGATAGTGTTATTGGCGGACGTGACGGGCAATGTCGCGCGCGCTCCGAGACGCACACGAGAGAGAGAGAGGGAGAAAATTATTTGCTACGATGCTTTGTCCGCATGCCGTTCTGCGAGACCCTGCCAACAGCTTTCATCGGTTACCTCGCGAGCGGTGACTATTGAAGCTCAAGAAAAGCGCGTGGCGGCGGCGACTGGCGAAAGCTCGCGCATCGGGTTACGCGACGGCGCCTTCAAGAGGAATGTGTCCTTGATTGAGTGGCATTTTTTTTTGGCCGGTGACTGAAGTGGCGGTGCGGAACATGCAAAACACCGAAGACGATGCCAACTCTGGCGCACCGTCTACTCCTCTCTATAGGTCTGCCGGACCTCGACCCGTTTTGTGTGCCTTCGGTGGCTTCGTTTTTCGCGCATTGTCTTGCTTCATTCACTCTGTGACTTGCCGCCGCCGAGTGAAATAATCCTATACGCACGCCCATCGGCATTGCCCGCTCGTGCAGCGTTTTATTTCGGTTGCGGAGTTATAGTGAAGGAAAGGGAACGGTGTTCAGAGAAAGCGCGTTTCCTTGCAGCACAAAGTGCGCGACGCTCGCATACACTGCCCTTAGTTCATTTAAATTCCAGTTGCGAACTTTCTCGAAGTATGTGTAAGCTTCATCTAGTATTCTTCTGTAATTTTTCTGTTGCCATAGTTATGTTGTACTGTTCATTTATGTTTTTACGCTTATATTTCTACATCCAACATTGTTAATTTTTTTCCTGTTTGTTCAACAGAAGGTCGCACCCTCAGAGTCCTTGGCTTTGACCCTCTGTATATACAGGGCGTTTCACGTAACTTGAACTAAGGGTCCAAAAAAAAAAAGTGGTTTACCCCAGCTGAATGAAACCAACGCCACATGGGTTGCCGTCATGTGGCGCTACTTGGAGCATTTTTTTATATTCAGCTTAATTATTTAATTAACTACGATCAGTTATGCAAATGATTCACTTTAGGACCAAGTGGGTTTCTTTACGTTGTAGAGGTGCTTCAACAATGACCTACCCAATTTTTTGTGACAACGTACATGCTGCGTGGTGATTTTTTTTTTTTTTTTTTCAGCCTTTAGAGAAAGCCCGCGAAATATGAAATAAAACCACGTGACTGCGCTGATGCGCTATCGTATTGCCGTGCTTCGAGCGAAAGAACCGTGCGCGCGGACGGTGGCGAAGTGAGCGGCCGCGGCTCTGTATAGCCGCGGGCTATCTGATAAGCGCCGTCGTCCCTGATAAGCGATAGGCTCGAAGCACGGTTAAGAACGCTGCAATACGATAGCGCATGAGCGCAGTCACTGGTTTTTTTTTTTGCGGGCTTTCTTTAAAAACCGAAAAAAAAAGCACCACGCAGCACGTACAGCCGCGAGCAAAAGTTTGTGGACGAAAGATGCCATGATTTTTTTTTTCTTCGCAGCTTGGGCATTCCGGCTGAAATCAAGAGCGCACGCCTACGTGCACGTGTTTGACCAATACAACGTATTAAGCCAATTCGAGTCCGTGGTCTCCAAACTTTTGCTCGCGACTGTACATTGCCACAAAAAGTACAGCTTAAGAGAACTTCGTGTTTGACAAGTTGGTATCTATTCATTATATTATCTGTTCACAAAGTGCGTTCCTTATCATACCGCACTTGATGCTTGGATGTGTTTCTTGCGCAGGCGCTGACTGAGGGTATATATGTATGCGTTTTCAGGAAAAATACAGCAGTTGTGAGTGGCGCTCTATCCCGTTGTCTTCTCTTGTGCGCTGTGTTATTTGGGGCCTTAAAAATAGTTATAATGAAAAATATAGATATACGCACGCATCGAGAAAAATACAAAAATTAAGAAACGGGAAGAAAAATAAGCAGAATTGCCGTTTGTTCGCGAGGAAGCGGCATTGGAAATACAGATCAGCAAATTATGACAATACGCAAGTAAACAGTGTACACGTTACACAAAAAGCACGAATAAATTACGGAATTAACGCTTTTTGTCTTTTTTTTTTTCATAACAGCTGCCGTGGCTGTGAGCCAACCGAACGGAACTGCCATGACGTCGGCGCCGGCCGATTCAATGGAGTGCTCTACAGAGGTCTGTGAAGCCTTCAAAAGCCCTCACAGCGCATGCGCCGTCGGCGCTGTGACCCCTTCGGTCTCGGATATGGCCGCTACACCCGACTCCAAGCGGACACTCCTCTCGTCGCAGCCCGCGGTGTCCGATGCAGGAACGCTGCAGGATAACCCGGAACAGGCAAACCTAGACTGGTTCGTCGACACCATCGGATGCCCTCCTTCCGCAGGCGAGTCATGGCTGCCACTGGAGTAGCCACAGATTTATTACTGCGCCGCGAAACCTTACAAATTTTTACCCTTACCATGCAGGGGTCCTTTTTCAAAGTAAATAGCTTTCTTCGGCTGTTTCGCCCCTTATCGTGGTGGCCCGGCTTTCACCGCCTATATACAAAGGTGCCGATGCAAAGGATACGTGCTCTTTGCTCAGCCGAGTTGCAGGGCGGCGTTCGTGATAGATCGTTGATGCGGATAAAGGTGTAGATGCCGCGCTGAAGCGCACGGAAAGAACAGTCCTGTCCCGCCGCCCTCTCCCCCGGTGGCGGTTGCAGGAAAGGAGGATGGCACTCGCCTTCCACGTCGGCGCCTCGCGGCGCTACAGTTAACAAGCATATATAACACGATTCGGCTTACTGTCGAGTGCTTCTACAACGAAATGACCTGTATAGCGAATGAAGAATTCTGTCCCGGTTCTGGTGTTGATGATGATGATGATGATGATTTATTGGCATCCCCTTTGAAACGGGGCGGCGACAAATAGTCACCTAGCCTGCTTGATTTAATCAGGTATACTATACATGTTCTTTATCTTGCATTTTTGTATACCTATCATTATTTTTCTTTTTCAAAAATTTACCTTGTACCGCTGCCTATGATTTTAAGAGATCAGGTCGCATCCATCTTTTCCCTACTTTTTTTCCACCAGTACTCTAATCGTCTCTTGCTGATCTCTACGGCTGATCTGTTTATGTTTCCTTCCACTTTAAACCCAAGCGCTTCTGGGAGTTGCACGTTACCTACGGTTCTCGCTGGGTGGATCCCGTCGCATTCCATTAAAATGTGCTGAGTGGTCTCTGGATCTTTACTGCAGCATACACATGTCTCATCTAATTCCGAATATTTGTTCCGATATGTTTTCGTCCTTAGGCAACCGGCTCGAGCCTCAAATAGCAAGGCACTGCCCTTTGTGTTATCGTACAGATTTTCCCTTCTAATTTCTTTCTTCTCATTCTTGTAAATCTCCATTGTCCTTTTCGTTTCCATTCTTTGCATCCAATTCACGGTCTCTATTTCTCTCACTTTCTTTCTGATGACCCCTGGTTGTCTATTTACAGTTTCGATTATCCTGTACTTGGTTGCCAACTTCCTTGACCTCTTCCTCCATTCTGTGTCCACGCTTTTCATGTAGAGATACTTGTGCACTTTAGCCGCCCATTTATTTTCATCCATGTTCCTGAGCCTTTCTTCAAAACTAATTTTGCTTTGTGCTTCTCTGACTTCAAAAGAGGCCCAACCCATGTCTCCATGCACTGCCTCATTTGTCGTATTACCGTGTGCTCCCAAAGCCAACCGGCCTACTGATCTTTGGTTAACTTCCAAACCCGCCAATATATCCGATTTTAAGCATATAATGGCATTTGCGGTGGTGTGGCAAGTGGCATTTGCGGTGGTGTGAGCTGTGCGGTGCGCGACCTCTACAACGAAGTGACCTGTGTGAGGGACCATTTCGGAGGCTCTAAGAACTTCGTTATAAAGGCGTTCGACTGTGTACGTATAGCCACCTATAGTACGTACCTCTCAGGTGTGCTAGCTGACGGCCTTGTTCTCCACCCAATGAAACAAAATACGCTACCAAAATGTCCTCACTGCAACAGACGTACACCTTCAACCGTGTCATTTCATTATAGAAGCGAATAGCTTTATATAAGCGTTTGGCTATTCGACAACATTTACGATCATCGTTGACGGTGATTCGTCGAACCGACACCCAACTTGCCGCCAGCGACAAGTTGGACGTCGGTTCGCCTCTTACCGGTGGCAAGTTGTTTTCTCGTGCACTTACATTTCCTTTTAGCTTAAGGCCAAAGCCTTAGGTTTCTATGTTGGCGGTGCCCTAGGCGGTGACCTTGGTGAAACTGCGCCGTGACGAAAAATGGCCGACGCCGCAAAGCGTAAAAACACGTCTTAAAATGCCCGGATTGACGTCACATTTCTCTGGGAGGTTCCTGTAAACCAAGTACATCAGTGGATTTGCAACGAAAACTTGGTCAATTTTGGTCTGAGTGGGAATCGCATCCGCCGTGTGAGACGAGCACGCTTCCCTGAAGCCACAGCTGCTCCGAGGTTGTGGCTTACTAAATGTGTGCCTATACTCCGTTTCATACATCAGGTGCAACGCTCTGGAAGCTATGCAAGAAGTACGGTCATTAAAATGTATCATGCCGCGCGTTCCGTCTATGCTTTGCTGCGCGCCAGCGGCCTTTGCTCGCGCGATCTTGCACGGGAGGCTTCCGCGACAGGCTGCAAATAAAAAACAACCAAAATCAAGTTTATCTGAAACAACGTGTTAGCAGCCGTATGAGTACATGGTTTGCTTGTTTCTAAGGGTAAATTAATTTCTTTTTCGGTCAGAACTGATCTTATATAAAGAAACTTTTTACAAAATTCGGTCAATGAACACCGAACTACTTAGTGCGAACGCAGCCACTGCAAAAAGTATCTCTAGCCTCCACAACGTTGCGCCTGATGTATAAAACGTAGTATAGTGCGTGCCTGATTGCACACGTCACGTGGTCGCAGACACGCGCTCTGCCACTGCTCGCGCGTTCGTCTTCTTCTATAGCTGGCTTCGATGCCGCATGATCATGCCAGCATTACCATACTGCCCCTCGTGCTCGTGCCACTGCTCGCGCGTTCGTTGTCGTCTTCCACAGCTGGCAGGCTTTCGCCTTCACGTTTTACAAACGTGTAGCCGTTGCTCACTTTTCTTTCTACAAGTCAATTAAAACAACAAATAATTCCTCTATGCGTTCCTTGGCTTCTCATCTGTTGGCTTCAAACACTAATTGTAGTCATTCTTGGGATTTCACTCAGACTACTGACCGTTCCCAAAGCTAAACTTGAGCATCGACATTTAGATGAGTTAGTGTAACTTCATCCTAAGCAACACAGCACAAACGAAAACACAGGCTAGAAGCAAACAAGAAACGGGGCAGGCGCTGGACCTGAGTTAGTGAGTCCAGCACCTTTCCTGTTGCTTCTTTCGTCCTTGTCCGTGTCTTTGCGCTGTGTTCCTTGCGATCAACTTAGGATGGAGGTCACGTGTGTACGCCGAATATTGATCGCTGCTCTTCTCTAGCGGGCTTTTCTTTGGGGGTTCGCCTTATGCAGATGTTCGCCTTATGCGAGGCAGATGATACGTATTTCGTGCCAGGTTAAACAACGGCTGTCCCCGCCTTCCCTCCCCTTGGTTGCCATTAGCGTTGCCTTTCTTATGGTATCTCCTACTGGCCGCTTCCATCCTCCGAATCAGAGTCGGGCAGATCCGGCGTTCTTCGAACTCAGAGGCCGAGGACAAGCACGCAAGCCGAACGTGTTACTTGCTCTAGCGGGAGGAAATGGCAGACGCAAAACGACATGACTACAGAAGACGTCTGATTTTCTCATGCCAACGCTCCCGGCGCTGCCGGTAAACGCGGTGGACGCGCGAGTGGGACGAGTGTGCGTTGTTGAGACGCCACCATGGAGTTGCCCAGGTTACGGTTGACCATTGCCAACAGCGGCGACGCTGTGTTGTGATGACGTGGCGGAAAATGATCTCAATCTCGACGACGGCTCGACTACAGGGTTCGGATAATAATAATAATAATAATAATGTTTATTTTTCATCATCACACTGATGAAGGAAGCTGTAGGTAAAAGCTGCTCTTCATAGAGGCAGCTTGACAAAGGCCCACAGCTACCTTTGTACAGAACAGTCGCAGCGGATCATGGAGGGAAAAAAAAAAACTCAGAGCCCTTCCACCCTGTGAAGAGGAAAGTCCAGCGAAGCTGGCGCTCTGGTGGGATTTGTTAAGTTGGGGTTTATCTATATCGGGGATTTTTTATGTTGAATTTGGCTACAAAATGGTAAACCGACCCCCTTGCGACCTACTCGGGAAAGAGGCTTCGGTGCCGGCTCCGGGTAGAACAATGGGGTATTTTTTTAACACTTAGACAATGCCCTGCTCTCCTAGCGCGGCGTTCCTAGCGCGTTCCTCACGCTTTCGTAAGACGTTACCAGACAAGAGTCCTTGACCAACAGGTGTATTCTGTAAGAGTCCAACTAGTGGACTGTCCACTTCGGCTGTCGCGATTGGCCGCAGCAGCACGAGCTAGAAGGAGCCAGCCAGTCTCCTTTTCGCTAGTTCAGCTGGAGCCAATATTGATAGCCGAAATGGACAGTCCACTAGGTGAACTCTTACAGAATACACTCCAAAGCCCCGTATATACAACCAACGCTAACGCGAACTCCTCTCACACCCCACTCCGTTGACCTACTTTTTTTTAGTGAACAGGCGGGAGCCCGGAGAGAGCCTGTGGTACAGGCGGCCGAGGCCGGCAGGGCTGCGCGGGAACACACGCACAGTCATGCGTGGCAGCCGCCTATCTCTCCCCCGCAATCGGGCCGCCGCGCCCTCCATGCCTTCCTTCAATTTATCAGCGGCCCTGTCAATAGACGCACGCGGAGCAGCCGAAGGGGCAAGGGAAAGAGCGTGCGTCAGCAACCGAGGCGCGCTGCCGGTCTAGCCTCGCTAGCCTCCCAGCAGGGCTCAACTCTAGTCGGGTGCAGCTTCCAGCAGGCTTGCCGCGCTAGCCTCGCAGCCGGACCCAACTCTACTCAGGGGGGAACGCGGCATAAAAGAAAGTCGACTGGCGCAAGTGGAGAGAGATAGCAGGGCTCAGCCGGCCAGGAGGAGGAGGGGCCGTGCGCTCATAAAGACGACGACGCTCGAGCCAGTGCTGATGATAAAAGTTTTTTTTTTCTACACGCGGACACGATCCTCGGGGACCTAGCCGCTAACAGCTTCGCTGTAACTAGTTGGAGGGAGCGTCACGCGATAGTCTTGAAGCCTAGTCATGAAAATATAAAGGAGTTGTAGGCCCTCGTCGCGTGATGGGCGTGATGGCCAAGCGGTAGCTTCTAGTCGCATACCTTTAGACGCGAAGAGCTTTGACGCCATTTATAGCACAAGAAAACATTCGTAATGCGTCGCCTCTGAACTCTGGCAGCGTGCCTGGGCTGGCTAAGGGTGGCCGTGGCCGCCGTAAATTCGCGGAGCTCATGTCCAGCTAATCAGCCACTTTTGTTTAGCCTAATGAGCCAAGAAACCGAGCGCGGACCTCGAAAACAGCGCCCATTTGTCACTAATACTTTAATGTCGAAGCTTCATGGCTTAACTCTAAAGCAAACACAAATATCTGTGGGGAATGACAGGACGAAACAGTGCAAAACGACGACTTGATAGATCAGAAGCGGGCGGTTGTAAGCTTGCTTAAAAGTTACCATGAACCAAGCAATATCTTTTGAGTGTTATGGCAACCCTGTGGGCCTATTCGTTCTCGAGATCCACCGCGCACGTGGATCCGCCGGAGAGAAAGGCGGCGTCAGAGCAGGTTTGCTTGTCGAGGCTAGCTGAGTGACGTCATGCTGCCTCCTAGTTTGTTTTTTTTTTCTTCCCCTTCCTATTGCACTGAGTGCCCGAGAGTGCACGACGCAGGGAGAGCGATCGAAAAGAACCGCCGAAAGCAAGGCGCGCTTTCTCTTTCAATCAGCGGGAAACAACGCTGCTCGCGAGAGCGGTCTAGAGCGCTCCGAAACGGCCAGTCGAAGATGTCATTAGATATCTTGCATTGACGTCATCCTAGTCGCCATGTTGGAGGACCATATTTTTAGGATGACGGGCGTCATTTTTTTCGACTGCACTACCTTTGGGATTGGCCCACATTCGTAGATTGCAAAGCTTTCGGCATTTGCCTACGTTTTTAGACTGTGTTATCTTTGGGATCTGTGAAGTGTGGGAAGTCGGTCATGTGGTAGAGGTGTATATAGATATATATATAGGGCAACTGACGGTGGTGTGCTCCGGACCACATCAGTTGCACTTCGCTCCTCGAAGAGGCAGGACGCTTGTCAAGTGAGCTCCTGAAAAACACTTTGCAATGTGCTGAACGCGGTTTAAGTCCGGGACCTCAAAGAGGGGCGACGTTATGCTAACGCATTTATCCCGCATTTACCGCTAAATCGCCACTGATATTTTTTCTTTGCTCTTTACAGAGACGAACCTTTGTTTGGTTTTCCTCCAATTACTATGTTTGATGGACTTTGTTGTGCTGTGCAGGTGAGGATCACGCTACGAGCTCATCCGCTTGGCAGTCGTCAGTCGTCGTCAAAACTGAAGAACCACAAGTGAAACTGAAGACCAGCGCCGTGACAGACAAAACCGACCGGGAAAGCGCCCTGGAGAATTTGGTCGTCGTCAAAACTGAAGAACCACAAGTGGAACTGAAGACCAGCGCCGTCTGGGAAAGCGCCCTGGAGAATTTTTCCATACTCAATGACGAGGCGCGTTCACTGACCGAAGGCAACGCAGGAATCTGCGTGGAGATCGCAGTGCACACTGTGGGGGCGTCCAACAGTGTAATTACGTCGCTGGAGTCTCCAGGGACGAGTACCAAAACGTTGTTTTCGATTTCCCTGTTGCAGGCAGGCGATAGCACTAATGCGAACGTCCACGAAAGGTCCTCGGCGCTGAATGAGGACAACGCTTTACCGTCGACGTCTCCATCCTCTTACGCCAAGCCAAGTGATGTCGAGAAGTGCGCAGTGCCGAGCGACCGTGAGACGGCGTCTCCGTCGTCCGTAAGAACTAGTGGCAGAGTAAGGGCTCGCAAGGAGTCAGCACTGCAGTCCAGTGACAACGCGTCGCCTTCGACGTCGTCAGTCAAGACAGACACCGATGACAAGTGTGCAGGGCCGAGTGGCCACGTCACGGCATCGTCGCGCGTGGGCCACGGAACGAAGCAGCGGATGAAAGAAGTGCCCAGTGACAACGAGTTGTCCCAACAGTCTTCGCCGCCGTTAGTGACGACAAACGCGAGCCACCCCGACGCAGCCACTACACCCGAGGCGGCTGAGACGAGTGTGCAGAAGAGCGCTGGCCGTGGAAGTTCCGGCAAGAGGGTTGTGCGTAAGCCTCTTCGCTTTGGCGACGAGGCGTCTCCGTCGCCCGTAGGAAGTAGTGGCAGAGGAAGGGCCCGCAAGAAGTCAGCAATGCATTCCAGTGACAACGCGTCACCGTCGACGTCATCAACCAAGACAGACAGCGATGACAAGTATGCAGGGCCGAGTGGCCATGCCACGGCATCGTCACGCGTGGGCCACGGAACCAAAACAAGCACCGCCAAGAAGCAGCGCATGAAAGAAGTGCCCAGTGACAACGAGTCGTCCCAAGCGTCTTCGCTGCCGTCGGTGACGACCTACGCAGCCACTACACCCAAGGCGGCCGAGACGAGTGCACGGAAGAGCGATTGCCACGGAAGTTCCGGCAAGAGGGTCTCGCGTAAGCCTCTTCGGTTTGACGACGAGGGTGCTCCTCCTTCTAAGAAGGAAAAGGCCACAGATACCGGCCGCTCACCGGCATTGCGTCAAACAACTTTGCCCTTCGCCGGTGGTGATAACGTCGACAAAGTGACTTGGTGCAAGGACTGCCGGAAGAGGCTCAACCCTTCAGAAGTTGTCTTCTTCAAAGTGAGTTCATGGAGTCCGCACAGTGTGCTCGTGGTGATATTATAGATGCAGCTTTAGCTGAGCATTTACGGTCCGCTGCGCTGAGATCTGTGTATCCTAACCACGGTGTAAGATATATACTCTTTAGGTGAGGACACTCGCCAGGCTCGATCGACCAGATAAAGTAGCAAAGGCGCGCGCCGATAGGCCCGGTGACAGCAGCGGATACCTATCGGCAGTGCGACGCAACTTCAACACAGAAAGCTTTTTATTGGTTTAATCTCCAGTTGTTATAGCAACCGGCGGTTCGCGGGAAATCCGAAATCATTGAGTGACGCACGAAAGTAGGTCACCGGGGAGAGGGCATGCGCGCGTGCCTTGTCGACGCACGCTCTTGCCTGCGTTCTAACTAAAGTTGCGTCGTTCCGCCGATAGGTATCCGCTGCCGTCACTGCCCCGATAGACGCGCGCCCTTACTACTTTATCTGGTCGCTCGCGTCTAGCAAGCAAGCCGAGAAGTGTCCCCACCTAAACAGTACATATATATATATATATATATATATATATATATATATATATATATATATATATATATCTTACACCGTGATCCTAACAATCTGCCCAGTGCGATACGTCCGCGCGCGCGTTTGACACTATACAATAGCCTCGGAGATCCATTGAGTATACGTACAGACATTCGTTTCGCGAATGCTCCCTTATTGCAACATTCGCCCTGTACTTCGCCTGACTGCAGCCGTCGCCTAGTTCTAGAGCGCCCGCCTCGGCTGCGGGAGGTGGTGGGTTCGAATCCCACTGCTGCCGGGCACCCACTGGTTCAAATGGGCACAAGTCTACCCCGGCCAGGCGTTCGGCTTTTTTCAGAGGTTATACGCTTGGGAAAGGAGCCTGCGCCCTAAATTCCCGTCGAAACCTTCGTGAGCTGTACTTCGCCTCTGCTGGCAATATTGCCGCGCGACTGGCCGCTCGAGGCACGTTGCGTGTATTTGCGGGCTTCTTTCACGCTCGGAAAAACACTTTTATGTAGCACGTATTGAGCAACAGAGAGCTGTATCGGTAGTTTTTCATGTTGCTCTACAATTTTCTCATTGACACTTTTCATCTAAAGTTGATTAATTAAGACTAATGATTTACTTAGGCGGAATGCAAGAAATAATCTGAATATCTCCAAGTGACGGCAAACATTACCTTGGTTCTTTTCAGCTACGTAGCATTTGTATATATTTCAAGTTAGGCACAAGTTAAGTGGAACACCCTGTATATGCATATGAACGACTGCGAAATAGAGTGAGCGCCAAATAACCAAAGGCAAGTGTTCAAGTGCCTTTAACAATGCGCGGCACCCCTATGCTACGGCACCCGCCGTGGTAGCGTAGTGGCTTTGGCGTTGCGCTGTTAATCCCGAGGTCGCGGGATCAAATCCCGGCCGCGGCAGCCACATTTTGACGGGGGCGAAATGCCAACACACCCGTGTACCGTGCATTTGGTACACGTTAAAAGACCCCAGGTGGTCAAAATTAATCCGGAGCCCCCCACGAAGGCGTGCCTCAATCATATCGTGGTTTTGGGATATAAAACCTCAGAATACCTACTTTTACGCAGATTTTAATGTGAGCTCCGCAGTTCATTTGCCGTTCTTTGATTAATAATGAAGCACACACAGCCGTTGAATAACAGCTCTGGCTCGTCTTTCTTTGCTTTGACAGGGTGACCCTGAAGGCGCCGTGGAAGAGTTCGTCGCCATCATCGACCCTCGGCTCACGTCGTCGCTTTGCAGCCAGGATGAGCTCACCGAGCAACCTCAATTTAAGATCACACTGTTCACTGTGTACGACGAGCATGGTCACGTGTGTCCCTTCGACGGTGGCCTAATCAATGCCAACGTGGCGCTCTACCTTAGCGGTCACGTGAAAAGCATCTGCGCCGAAGACCCCGGAGTCCAGGACAGCGTGGCTGTCGCGAGGGCGGGTCCCATCGGGTCCTGGTGGACCACAGGATACGACGGTGGCGCCAACGTCGTGCTCGGCCTGACAACGGAGTACGCCGATTACGTGCTCATGACACCAAGCGCTCAATACGAGCCGTACGTGAAGCGTATGCAAGAGAAGACCTACCTGATCAGGGGCGTTCTGGAGAAGCTCATCGAGTGCGATGGCGACGCGAGCTTCAACGACGTTATGCACCACCTAGAGTCCCTGGGCGACCTGCCGAGCGACGTGGGACCTTTCTCGCTGGAGACGTTGCACCGGCATTCGCAGTTCGTCGTGGACCACGTTCAGGCTTACGACATTGCGGGTGACGCCAACAAGGGCACACCGCTGCTGGACAGCGCCTTCATCTGCGAGCTTATGCGTCTCACTGGAGCTTTCGTCAGGGATGCGCCCGAAGGAAGAACGCTGACGCCCATGGTGCGAAAGGTTAGCAAGAAGCTCGAGCCGAAAGCGGAATTCGTCATGCCTGTGGTGCGCATGACGCTAGGAAAACTCCGCGAGGCCACTGACAGTTCTGCAAAGAAATCGGGGCTCCTGAGGAAGAACAGGTGTGGCCTGTGCGAACCCTGCCTGGCACCCGAATGCAAGTTGTGCGTTTTTTGCCGCAACATGAAGAAGTACGGAGGACCCGGCACGTTTAAGCAGTGCTGCATTAGGAGGCGATGCCAGCTGAGGGAGTGCCCGGACAGTGCCGACTGCGCGGGCATCGACTCCATGGACCACGAAGTCTCAAGGCTTCCCGATGAACCCTTCGCGCAGAGGGAATTCTTTAAAAGATATGGCATCGACTGTACTTGGACCGGAGATCTGTTGGAGACGACTGCAGGGAAGACTTTCTACTCGTCCTGTCGTATTGGAAGCGACCTGAGCCTGTCTGTCGGAGATGACGTCACTGTGCTTTCATCTGTGCACGACACTAAGCGCTACGTTGGCCGTGTCACGCAGCTTTACGCTGACAGCGAGGGCAAAAAGTTGGCCCACGTCATTTGGTTCAGACGTTACGAAGATACCGTTCTGGGCAGTTCCTTCGCCGATGTCAGTGGCGAACTTTTTTCGACGACGGAATGTGACGCGGTGCCCTTGGCAGCTATTAGGAACGTCTGCCGCGTTGTTTTCCGTGGGTTAGACTGTGGCGACGACGACGTATCGGGGCTTAAAGAATACAAGTTCTTCTACAGGTTCCAGTGCCATGCGACGACGTGTACTTTCACGGCGGCGGATGTTGAAGGCCCAAGTTGCGCATGTTCTCAGCAAGAAAAGCGCGCGAAGATGTTCGCAAATGTTTCGAATGAAAAAGGTGGTTGCTTCTTCGTGAAGCCTGATGCCATCCGCATTCCCCTGAACTCGAAGCTAAGGGACGCAACCCCGGAAGACAAGTCTGCGCAGCGACTGTCGGGCGACGAGTTTACTGAAAGGTACAGGAAGATTCTGTATCCTCCAAAGATAGAGGAATGCAGCTCACCGGACCCGTATCGAATTTGCTACGTTTTGCCTGACAAGAGGCGGCGCTTGATGGACTCACCTCTCATTGTTCAGCCCTTCTACAGAGATTACGAAGTCCACAGAGGTTCCAGAGACATGATTCGTCTTTACCTTTCGCCAACGTCTTTCCCTATTGCTCACACTGACGTTGTTGCTCCATGTGAAGTGGTACACAGCGATGGTGGCTTCGTGGGAACCCCTTTCGACATTGTGCGGCCTCCGTTCTACTTCTCGCAGTGCTACGACGCGGAGCGAGACACATTTACGGAACCAACTGACGAGGCGAAGCAAATTGGCCGCGATATTCGTACCAGCGCCATTAAAGTTCATGTTGCTCTCAAAAGCGTCGACGTCTACTGTGGTTGCGGTGGCTTGTCTCTGGGCCTGGCGCGTTCTGGCGTCGCGGAAACTGTGCTCGCGCTCAGTGACAACGAGCACCACTTGAAGACATTTTCCCTGAATTTCCCGCTCGTGGCCACACCTTTTTTGTGTCCTTCAAAGGTACTTAAAGATCTTCATGCGGGCACGGTTACTCGTTGCCTGGCAGGCTTGAAGAGAGGTGAGATCGGCCTGGTCTGCGGGAGCCCGTCGTTCGAGTTCAAGAAGAACAGCGACGGGGCGGCGCCGGTGAACTCTCAGCTGCTCACCTTCCTAGGCTTCTGCGAGTTCTTAGACCCAATGTACGTGGTCCTCGTGGCCGAGAGACGTGCAGTCAAGTATCACAATGGGTCAGCGCTTGCTCTGGCGCTCAAGTCCCTTCTGGACCTCGGGTACCAGACGTCCTGCAGCATGCTCCAGGACGGCTGCTATGGGATTCCGCAGAGGCATCGGCGCCTCGTCATCTTTGGCGCAAAGCGCGGACTCGCGTGCTTGCCTGCTTTTCCAGCGGCCACGCACGCCTTCGATGTCCCGGAAAGGCACTTGTCCTTCGCCGTTGACGGCAGGGCCTACGCGAGCCCTATGGTGGCCACGTCGACTGCGCCGTATCCGAGGACCACATTGAGGGACGCCATCGGTGACCTCTGCAGTCGCAATGGAGCGGGGCCCGTGACGGACTTTCACAATTTCCTTGAGAGAAGTTGCGAACCGAGCAACACCGATTGTGTCAAGAAGATGACGCCAATGGCCCAGGCGAGGATAGCGCTCATTCCTACGGCTCGTGGATCGGACTGGCGCGACTTGCCCAACCGGGAGGTCCAGCTGAGCGATGGCACCACCGCGTACCGCCTCGTCTACACCCACAAGTGCTCGGCGAGCCCGTACGGACGCCAGCGGGGCGTGTGCTCGTGCGCCGAGAATGACCGGGCTCAGTGCGACCCCATGTACCGCCAAGAGAACACGCTCATCCCTTGGAGCCTCGTGCACACGGGACACCGCAGCGGCCAGTGGAGCGGCGTCTATGGTCGGCTGCAATGGGACGGCTACCTGCACGGCGTCGTGGCGAACCCCGAACCGCTGAGCAAGCAGGGACCGGTCATACACCCCGAAGAGGACAGGGTCCTCAGCGTGCGCGAGTGCGCTAGGATTCAAGGGTACCCCGATAACTTCATGTTTGCAGGCCCGACTCTGGAACGGTACAAGATGATAGCGGAAAGCGTCGCTCCTCGGCTGGCGCTAGCTCTTGGCAGAGAGATAGCCAAGCAGCTGCCCTGAAAACTTTCTCCGGCCGGTTCAAATGTTGACAACGAAGGAACGTACTCTTAAGTTGCCTTTCTAACGAGGGTGTTTTGCGTTGAAGGATGTTAAGATGACTGTGTTGCCGGTATTTTGCTGCAGCAGTAGATGGAAATAGCCGACATGGCTCTTTCGCAGGCTCTTCCAATTGGCAAGGATTGGCTAATTTGCTGTGACTATAAGGCTGTTTCTGATTTCATCGTGGATTGTGTTTCTAGCACTTAAACAATGCAATAAGTTCCCATGTATTGAGATATATCTGCATCCCTGTGTTTTCTTGGGAACTTAGGCGGTATAGTTCTAGGCAGATGCCGTCTCTGCCGTTCTCCGACTGGGACCTGCGTTTGGAAAGGGCTGCCTAGGTTCTTAAGTTAAAATACGTCCGACCGCTGTTTCCAGTGTTAAGGCTACTGCAGCGATGATATCGCATGTTTTGCGAACATCTCTATAACACTGCATTTTGAATAATGGCTGAAACAGTCGAACTTAAGCGAAGCTCATATAAGGGGTCACACGCCGTCTTTTCATTGTCGTTTGGCAAGTGTCAGTTGGCTGAATTTGTAAGATATTCTCCTACTGCTCTCAACTTTAGCTAGCCAGACGTCGTTTTTGTTAGCGCTGTGTGGTTTTGAGAACCGTCCTTGCGGTAAAAGTTGCTCTGGTGACTTTCTACTCTGGGGACGCTTACTACAATGTGCGATTTTATCTTATCCAGTCTGCTGTCGTGATGAGTCGGTCGCTTAGAAAAGACATAGTAAAAGTTTCGTCAATACAAAGCCTGCTGTCTCTGACCGTTATGAACGTTGATACTTCGCCTAGCATTCTTTCTTGGCACTCTGCTGTGCGCCAATATAGATCCGTTCATTTGCGAACGACCAGATGACACTGCATATCAGAAATATCTCAATCATCAGTATTACCGTCATGTTGGGACCTGCACGTGGGGCAAAACGGTTGTCAGTGTTTGCAGTTGGAAATGCTCACACTGCTTCTAACTCTGAGCCTTCTCTGAAATTCTCGGTGTGGACAAGCCAACCAAGCACGTTTTGATCACTTTGTACATCGCAGCGAAAGTGACACACTAGATGAAACTAGCTATTATGTCGTTACAAATTTGTTTTGCGTGCAGTGAACATGTTATGCCGCAATTTCAGCGCCTGCAACTATCTCTACGACGTCTCTCTCCACATCTATTCCAGAAGCAGCGTGAAGTTTGGTAGGTTTGTGATATACTTTGAGATACTATGAAAGCCCTTCTGTGGACATTGGAAACGTTCATCTGTGAGCGGCAGGGCGAGTAGTTAACACCCGATAACTTCAATTTGTTTCGCGTATGTTAGACTGTGTCGATATTTAAATGCTTACTTTTTGTACACGTCATACACGGCGCTTCCCTGTTCGTGTATCACACAAGCTAGTTGTTCTCGTGTTCCTGCTTCCCCTCATAACCAAAGCAGATGGAATAGAATTGCAGCAGTTTTATTGCTATTCTGGTTATTTACCGTGTGCCTTACAGATCTTAATGTGATATTTATGCTATTTACCGTCGTTTGCAGCAGTTCTGACAAGATCTCAGCAGCTGCGCTCTTTTTTTTTTTTTTTACTAATTGAGACGTCGGCGCAGCACACATTAGAGTAATACGCCCAATGAAACGTTTCTCAGTAGTCGTTTGGCGCTCATTTTATTAGGCAGTCATCGGAAGTGCGCGAAGACAAAAAGGAAATTAATCTCGGAATTTTTTTCGCAACGCGCTCCAGGTCGGGGTATAGCCAACGGTTAGTCTCTGTTCTTTATAAATTGGGTCACAAAATTTTAACCGGAAACAATATAAAAAAAGTCTCGGCAGAGCTGACCATAGACATTGCTGACCATGAGAAAGTTGTCGTAACTTGCCACAATTTCGTGCTTCAAGACTTGATTAGATTCAAATCGATGAGATTAGGTTCTGTGAGGCCGCGAAACCGCTCATTGAGTGTGATACTGTTTTTTTCTTTTGCTGTGATATGTATGTCTGATACTAGTCAGCATGTTTGTTATGAATCGTCATTGTTAGTTGTTCTAACGCTAGACCACGGGCAACAGTCCTGTTGTCGCTCTCGGCTGTCTAGCGATGTCGCAACCTGGTGCATGAGACATTCCGTACAGCATTCGCAATGGAATTATTTGTTCCGTGTGTCGACGTTGGGTAATTGTCTAGATCAACTGTTTTTGCGACTTGCGTCTTCTTGAGAGTGCCATACAGTTTAAGATTATTGATATCTTTACTAATATGTTTTCTCACTATGGGAAGTCTACGTTGTACCTGGTTAGTGAGTATAATATATAGGTTTAATTGAACTCAATTATATTTCCTTTCCTAGAAAGGAGGAGCCAGAACTAAAAGCTGTTCTGGGTCCTCATTTCCAGAACATAAAACAAAATTGAGTCTGACAAGGCAATATAGGATAGTTTTCTTTCGTTTTATTTTGTTGCCCGTGAATTTCCGAGTAATTAAGAAATAAAAGCTCGCATTTATTGGTATTCATTTCACTGCCGCGCCACAATGAAGACTAGCCATGTTTATGTCGTAATGTGTGTGCAATTTTTAACGATTTACTGTCGACCAAGTGCGTCGGCGTTTTTGTATTGACTTGGCCTTTTCACGAATAAAGCTTGTTATTTTGAATTTTTTCGCCTTCTCTGGGTATTTTGTATCATGATCTCTGCACTTTGTTTTTTAAGGATAAGTAAACAGATGACTGAAAGTTGTCAGCGCAAGTGCTATAGCATTTGCAGAAAAGATATCTCAGTCGTTAGGATGGAACGCGCAATGATGAATTGATTATATATAACTATACAGGGTGTCCCAACTCTCGTGCACCGAGATTTAAAAATATGCAAATGCCACTCAGATGGACTGAACCAAGGTAATGTTGTTTGCCGTCGCTTGGAGATGCTCAGATTATTTTTGCTATTCGACCTAATTACACAGTTACTCTTAATAAACTTCTCAAATATAGTTAGATAAAAAGTGTCAATGAGAAAATTGTAGAGCAACATGAGAAATTCCCAATACAGCTTTCTGCTGCTCAATACGTGCTACGTAAAAGTTTTTCCGAGCGTGAAAGAAGCCCGCGAATACACGCTAAATTGCCGCGCGAATGGCCGCTCGAGGCATGTTGCGTGTATTTTTAGATGCGAAGCAGCTTATGGCGGGGCTTTGTCCGTCCCTCCCGCGGCGTCCCACAGCGCATGCGCGTTCCCTCTCCTCTCCTACGCTCCACCCTTTCCTCTAGGAATCCTCTACTGTACAGAGCGGCGCCCGCGTGCCACACCCCCACAGCGCATGCGCGTCCCCTCCCCCTCTCTTCTCCTACGCCCCCCCCCTTTCTCTCTAGGAATCCGGAGCGGCGCGCACGACAGGTGGTGCGACAGCTGCATACTCCGCTGGGGGCGCCACAGCAGTTCCGCGGTATGAAAATGACGGAGCGCGCGTGCCTCATTCTCTCTCCTGTGCAGCGCCGCTATGAGCGCTCGGGCCGCTGCCCCGAAACCATCTCCCGCTCAAGCTAACCATCTCCCCTCTGCTTCGCATCCACACATGGTTCCCTTTAGTGGGAGATGGAGTAATTTTTTTTACATTTCATTAGACTCAAGCGAACTATACCAAATGACTGGAAAACGGCACGAGTAGTGCCGATTAAAAAAATAGCGGATAAACTGGCTGTTTGCAATTGCAGACCTGTGTCAATTACGTGCGCATCCTCAAAGTTGATAGAACACGTAGTCGCGGGTGAAATGAGACTGTTTTTAGACAATAAAAGTATATTATCACCTTTTTCGGCGCGTGTTTAGCAAAGGTAAATCGACCACTACTCAATTGTTTACTATTCATGATTTCTCCTTGGTGTTAGACCACGCTAGGCAACTAGATGTACTATTTCTAGATTTCAGGAAAGCCTTTGACAAACCTAGTGTCGCATTGGAAACTACTTTTCAAGATTGAAGCCATAGGTCTTCAAAATTATATCGTTAAATGGGTAGAGGCCTTTCTAAAGAATAGGAATTCATTGAAATTGATGGCGTTGCTTCTGACATGCTTCCTGTTACCTCCGGTGTACCACAGAGAAGTGTTTTGGGGCAAATGATCTTTTTAATTTGTATAAACGATTTAACCGCAGTATTGTCTAACACTGTAATCATTAAACTCTTCGCAGATGATTGTACTACATATAAGCAAGTGTTGTGTGATGAATACCACAAAGTATTGCAGGATTCCTTGTCAGTTGAACGGTGGTGTCGAGAATGGGAGATGGAAATAAATGTTGATAAAACTGTGCTTATACAGATTGCACGCAAAAGACAGCGTAGTGCTTTTACCTATAACCTTAATAATTGTGGAATCACCCAGGTAAGCAAATATAAGTATTTGGGTGTTACTCTCACGAGTAGCCTCTCCTGGTCAACACATAAAAGAAGTTTGTTGTTCTGCTTTCACGAAGTTGTGCTTCTTAAGGATAAAACTAAGCAAGACATATAGTAAGGTTAAGTTTTTGGCTTATACCTACATCAGGACTAAGTTGGAATATGGGTCAGCAATTTGGGATCCCCAAACTAACTTGAAAGTGGTACAGAGAAAAGCAGTACGATTTATTTATGGAAAATGTAAAAGATGCGATTCTACTACTAAACTAATGGCTGGTAATCACATTCCAACCTTGGAAAAGTGTAGAATACTTAACCGGATAGGAATTATTCATAGTGTTTTGACAGGGACACACGACATTGGTACTTTATCATATGTCAAACCTGTTATACATGAAATACACGTCATACGCAGGAACATGCGTTAAAACCATTTTTTTTTGCCAAAACAAATCCATTCAAAAAACAGCTTTTTTTCCCACCGATTATCACTGATTGGAATGCACTTCCTCAGTCAATTTTCAACACCACTGATTTCACCAAAGAACTTACAATTTATTGTTTCAGTAGCCCGCAAGCTTACTGCGTAGTTATGTTGTGATTTCTTTTTATTATTGATATCAAAGTATGTATTCTTGTCATTATATTCTCAATTTCTGTTGAGTGTTCTTGCGATGGAACATACTCCTTTTTTTGTTTTAGTGGAACTTTTGTATATTAAATGTGAAGCATTTCTTGGCGAACATTTGCCACTTTGAGAGTATCTATCTATCTAGCCGCCTACGTCTTGATGCTCTCATGGTCGTATCGTTAACTTGCTATGTACCAAAATTGGCATAGTATGACAAGACTGTATGACGAACAATTGATCTAACCATGACATGAATATCATGACATGCGTGTCATGTAGGTCATGAAATACATGGCGCGGTGACATCGTGGTGCCATGGTGGTCGTTTCATTACCTTGATATATACCAGAATGTGCATCACGTGACTCCGCTTATGACAAACATAAATGACAGGTCACGACACGGAATGTTCGTGACATGCATGACATGAATGGCACTAACGACGAGCTATATGTCGTGAACCGGTCGTGTTCATTTGATTAACACAGCATATATCAAATGTTCATGCATGACAAGCATGCGGTAACGAATGACATGACACACATGTCGTGTCAGGTAATTAGTGATGCGGCATAGCCAGCTCCCCGCACACTGCTTCGCATAACATTGATTCTCACAGGGCGTGGGATCTGCCGCCTTTTCATTCACGTACTCCTTCTTGGGCCTACTGGCCCGTAGTATTATGAAATAAATAATAACAGAAAACGCGGGCGATCCTGAAGGTAGTGCAGTCATAACACAGCGTCTGAAAGCGCTAGCTGTCACGAGTAAAGAATGCGAGAAATTCACGTGACGCACGCCTCAGATGTTTCAAAGATCGACTTAGGTACGAGAGAATCATGGCTGCAGTCGTGGCCTAATGGTTAGAGCAGTGAGCTGCTGCGCTGAACGGTAGACGCTCGATCCCACTATTGGGCCCAATTTTATTTATGGCATTATATGTGGGCCTTTCAGGCATGGAGTGGTGCCTGACACCGGCAAAAAAAAAAAAAAAAAATTGCCCAGAGCTAGTGGGGCTATACTTGTTCAGGTGCAACCAAACTAGGCAGGCCCACTAAGCTTCATCAAAGTCACTCCCTCACCACAACAGGAATTGACCTCCCTGGTGCAGTATTCGGCCACAACCTCCCTCATGACTCCGACCAGGTGCACGTTAGAATACGCTAACGCAAGACAGGGGTAATTGGAGATCGCAGAGAGGGGCCTTCGTCCTGCAGTGAACATAAATATAGGCTGATGATGATGATGATGTGGGCCTTGCGCTTTTTAGAGGTATATAGCAGAAATCTCGAGGTGGTGCTGAGCGTTACCGAGCGCGTCACAGTGTGTACGAAATCGCAAGTTTGTAAGAGATACAAGGCAAAACAGACACATCTTTGATAAATTAGAGTATGTAAAGATGCGCGCAGCTGTCCCGAGGCGTCATATTCATCACAATTTAAGTACGCGGTCGCAGTACCTAGCGGTGTTAAGTTCCTGCCTATAGATACTTTTTTTTTCTCGTATTTTTTTGTAGAAATTAATGCACGACTTAAGTACGCTTGTACAATCGACAGTGCTCTCTATCTCACTTTGTCTTCCTTTCTTGTCTTTATCCATCACGCGTGCAGCCATCCCCAAAGATTAATAAGCTCACGTCGAGCGGGACAAAGGAGTGATTTCGTCACGGTTTCGAATCTCCCGGTCGCGCGTGCGTGGTGGCCCCTTGCGTCACGTGAGCACCAGCGCACGCGTTTTTTTTTCCTTGGATGTTTTTGAGCCTATCCAATTTTCACAATAATTTTATTTCTTGTCGTCTCCCTACAACGTTTGTGCATCTGCTCGCAGCACCGTTATGGCGCTTACATACACTTTGTTTTGTTTATTTTTAAGGAGCGCACGCACCGCGTCTGGCGCGATTCTTACGAAAGCGCAGCGCAGCGGCAGCCTCTTATATTTGTGCAAATTGAACGACGGCGTGCGGAGATTCTTCGCCGCCCGAGAAACGCATCTGCTGCACCGCGCTCCGCGCCCACACCGCCAGTGTGCGGGCGATTTTGCGGGGCGCCCACAACAGATGGCGGAGAGCAGTTTCTCGTTCCCGAAACGTCCTATGCGTATACCGCGATTGCATGTTTCGTCATTCGACGCCCGCGCCTTCGATTCCTATTGTTTTTCAAGGCTCGCTTCTCGTATGGTTTATATATATATATATATATATATTTTAGCTTTCCCGCAGTGCGTGACAGATGGGCGGTGCTAAATTAACTGGACCGTGGCGTATTCGCACGGCAGGAAATAGGGCCGTTTGTTTCGAAAGCTTTCATTTTTTTTTTTTTTTTTTACTTGTGTCCAGTCACAACAGCCGGAAGCTCGACCGGCTTTTCTGTTCAACAAGAGGAGTAATCTCAGGGACCGACGTCGCTAACTTAGAAATTCTGAGCCGTATACTGGTTTCTGTTTTAGCCGGGAGCGCCTTGTCGCACTCAAATTTGCTGCGATCCTGGTCTTGATAGCCTGCGTCTAGCTGGCAGTAGACCGTCATTGCCGTTTGATGTCGAATTCGAACCTTTATGACTTTGCTGCAATTACCTTTGGTGACATGCACTATATTCCTTTGACAAACTGAACGCAAGTGAGGTTTCGTTCCGGTGTCCCTTTAAGAGCTGAAAAAAAGAAAAAGGTTGCAGGCCTCTGGTGCTTCGGCACCATTCTCTGACCGTGATACCACGCACTTAAATTATGAATATCTCTTATGAAACTGAACCACAATTGAGTCTACTTTTTCTTCCTTCACTAGGGCTGCTTCCAAAAGTTGTTGAGATATAAATAACATGACGCTAGCAAACACGTGGGCACTGTGTACTGTATTCAGACGAGAGACTTTAGAAGCAGTACTATGGCATTTGTTATTGCCTGTAGACACATCGGCTGTCTCTGATGTGTACACGTTACCAAACTATCCGACTGGCATGGCTACTAAAGCTGCCGCGGTCGCCGTGCTTATGCTTATTTGCGTTTTCTTTCTTTTTTTTTTCTTCTTTTTTTTTTTGTTTGGCGTCTACAGCCCCCCGGTCTCCCACGTTTTGTATAGTCGTCTTCCTACACGTCCCGCTCATAAACTGAACCGCGAATGGCCATATACACATGCAAACATAATAACATCGCTCTCTTTTGTTGAGAAGCCACGACTGCCTGCTCTTTCCCCGTTCCCTGGCTCAAACCCATTTACAGCCCTGGAAACTTTCAAGGACAGGACAGCCCGCAGTGGCTATAAGTTCGTAACGACGGGGGTATAGCTTATCTGCTTCCTTTTCAACGTGGTTTACTTTATCGATTTATTCTTGTTTTGCGCGCGTCCTCTGAAGAAATGAAGCTCGTTTTTCGGCTTTTTTTTTTTTTTTTCTCGATGTCTTTTTTAGTGCGCCTTGGGTAAAAAGAGTGAAAGAAACAAACGGTGGCTGTATGACTACGGGTTAAAAAAAATATGAAATATTTCCCCTCCTCAAACCCTCGGGCCTTTCTAGCTCTGCGTAACATTTATGTTTTTTTTTTTTTTTTCAATGCCGAAGGTTGCAATCTTTTTCCTTTTTTTTCTCTTTCATTGTCTACCCCGAACTCATTTTAGCTCTCTTGAAATTCTCATTTTTATCCTTTTTTTTTTTGTTCTTATCTGGTCCCTTTGAGAATAAGCAAAGGGTGTACGGAGCCTTTGAAGAGACTACAATGCCTGCCGCACAGGCGACGTAATAATACGGGGTGGCGCGGCCACATATATTTCCCATAGCGATGGCTCGCCTTCCGCACAGCTTATACGGTGTGCGACATTTTCAGGCGAGAGAAAGAGATAGAATAATAAAAGAAAAAAATAAGTAAGGGTTAAAAAATGTGGCTGCTGGGGATGCGTTCATTGTCATTCTTACACACCATTTACCGGTAGGGTTTAACCTGCCGTGCTTATTCCTTTTTTTTTTACTTTTATAAAAAAATGTATTCAATATGAAAAATGTAAAAAAAATATGTAAATTCAATGTGACTGAAGTTAAATACAGCTGAAAAAAGAATAAATGCAAAATGCGTTCAAAGAAGTATGGATACTGGATGCAGGTGAGTACAGTGGAGCAGGGGGCTGAATCCGTTGCGCTGAAAATAAAACCCCTTTGCGCAGCGGGGGATGGCATTATGTCGACCAAGGTCACCCGAACGGTAGAAGTAGCGCAGATTGTTGTTATTATTTTTTTTCTTCTTTTGTTGACGGAGCACAAAGAAGAAAAATATGGGTTGGGGGGGGATGCTCTATGCTGGAGGACACTTTTTCTGCAGATCGTGGGATCTCTTCATTGATGGCTGCGTTTTATTCCTCATTTGTTTGCTGTTTCTCGATCCGTGCGCGGCATTGGTCGGTTGCAGCCGGTAGCGTGTTATCTCACTTTGTGTTGTAACGTGAGTGTCTCACGGTGAAGAAGAGCTTAATGTGAACCTACGTGAGCCACATTCGCGCAGTCAGTACGCGCACCAAAACAGTGAAAAAACAGAGAGAGAGAAAAGAAAAAAAAATGAAGTAGCGGGGACGAGAGATAACATATTGTTCTGTAAACTTATGGGGTTTTACATGCCAAAACTACGATCTGATTATGAGACACGCCTTAGTGGGGGACTGCGGAGTAATTTTTACCACCTGGGGTTCTTTAACGTGCACCTAAATCTAAGTACACGGATGTTTTCGCATTTCGCCCCCATCGAAATGCGGCCGCCGTGGCCAGGATTTGATCCCATGACCTCGTGCTTAGCAGCCCAACACCATAGTCACTAAGCAACCACGGCGGGTGGAACACTTTATTTAATGTGATTTTATAGAAGAATATTAAGTTAAGCTATAGACAAGCTTCGAGTTTGTAAACACGGAACCTATGACCTCGCTAGAGCGCAGGTGCATGGGCAGAACACTGTTGCTATTTCTCTTCGAGCCATGCACTTCAATTCGTGGCCTCAATAATCTATGGCTGGATCTGCGACGATAAAAGACTCAGTACCAATATAAACATGCGCGCCTGCCAGAACCAGCACGTTCGCGGTAGGCAACGAGAGGCAGCTATCTGTATGACGTCGTGGCCTGGAGCAGGTCTATAGTAGTATAATAATTGTGCATCTGCATTCGCAAAGCGGTAATTTACTGCCAAGAAATAAGGCTAGCTGAGCGACGCAGGCCATGCAGAAGGTGATAAGCCTGTTCATTCAGCGATGTCAACAGGAAAATGACGAACGGACTAAATCATGGAGGCGGTCAACATTAGCCGCGTTTACAGGAATACGACGTTGGTGCATCGTATCGCATTTCTAAGCGCATCGCATTCATGTAAGCGATGGTAATGCGTGCTAGGACGACGAATCGCAATAATGTGCCATGACGGGGTAGTTCGAGAAGGGTAAATCGTCTCGCGCGGTGCATGTAAGCGCTGGCGTGTTGCACCGAGGGAGAGAGGAAAAGTTAGACCGCTGCTGGCGTGCGCTCTCCTCCACTTGTCGGCGAAGACTCTCCTGAAACAGATTCGGAGTCGTTTCGAATGAAGGGAGATTCGTGACATATGTAAACGGTGTTCCACAATACTATACCACGATACGCTAAGAAGTGAGATACACTACGGTCACATCACGTTAACGCAGTTATTAACAACAGAATACGTTCACGCACGTGGTGAGCTATCACGCGACATTAGGAACCTGTTCTCGCCTAAAGGGACATTAAATGTGTGAAAACTTATTAGTAAATTACTTTTCTATAACATCGAAAAATCCACTCTTGCCAACAGAGGAAACATGGTAAGGCAGAAAAGATGCAGAAACGAAAGCCGGGCGACGACACCACCTTGAAGTTCCCACACCTGCTCGTCGTGACGTCAGAGATATTGAAGGCGCCTGCTCGCTCATCGAAAATTCCATTTTTTTTGTCGGCAAAATAAATAAATAAGATAAAGATTGCAATTAGCTGGTTTCAAGAACTTTCCATGAGGCATAATGACCTAAATATGAAATGTTATTTCGAATTCTGTGACGTCACTGGCGTACAGCTAGTGGGGTTTCGGCGCGAAATTCGAAAACATGAAACTTTCAGTATAATTTCTTGGTATAATAATCAACCTCTCACGGCAGAATTAACAGACATTGATTTTCAAAAGAATACTTTATCAGTCTAAACGGATTTACTATTTCCCTTCAGCGTCCCTTTAAAATAGCAAAGTAGCGTTGTTGTTCACCTGTCTTTGCTGTCGCGTGGGCGGCAGAGAAATTCCTAAGTCCCCTTCTGTATAGCAAAGTTGCATTATTTATTCAATTATATGCACACTCCAAGCGCATTTCTGCCGTCGCCGTGAGGTTCCGTATAAAGTCCAACGGCGATAAAATCATCGCCGCTCGCCGTACGCTGTGTGCGAGTGAAAGCGTACGAGGGGAGCCGTCAATCGCGGCTCAATGTAGCGAACGCGGAGGAGGAAGGCAGGCCGGACGCTCGCGGTCGTCTTTCGCGCGCGCGAGGCACGGGGGCGAGGCGACAGAGAGGGGGGAGGGGGTGCGTTCTGCTCCGTCGGCTGCTGCTCACAGCGCGGCCGCTCGGGTGCCTTATCTTGAAAGCGATCTGCGATGGGGACAAAGTGCATGCGCCGAGTGCCGGTAGCTTCGTATGCGCTCTGCTTTCGACGTTTAGTTCGCGTTGAAGCGAGACGAGAGACAGCGCGAAGGTCAACTTGCCCGCTGCGGCTGGCGCGCTTTCTCACTCCGGCGTTTCCACAGTGACTTTCCGCGGTCATCGAGCGAGATGTGTTCACGTTTACCTATGCGCGCGTGACACTGTGCTTGTCTATTAGTAAGCGAATGTTGACAACTTATATGGCCAATTAAACTACTATCCTGGCTTTGTACAGCTATCTACTAATTTGCTATCGCAATCGATGCTTCCCCTTTCGAGCGAAACTGTGACTTTTTAAAACAGGTGCATAATTTTCAGGGCTACAACATACTGAAATGAGCGCATGCAGACTGTTTAGGGCACCCCATATAAAACCTTTTTTTCTTACTAGTTCATCTTTGACGTGCGCTATTATATTTAAACTCGTCGTGCAAGCTCGATGACATTATGTTCTTAAACGTGTGGTGATGGGCTCGACTTGAAAGGCATAATTACTTAGAAAATGAATTACTCGTGCAGTTAGGTTCAGGTGCACAGAGGAACTCCAAGTGGCAAGACTTAATACAGAGTCCTAAATGACGGCGACTTTCGTAACCCCAGCGTCGCTTTATTATGCTAAACCCGATGTATCAACCAATTAAACCGTTATGCGCTCTCTTTTATTACAGCGGAGCTTTCTTTGCTTTTTCCACGTACTCTGCGTGCGCGATAGGATAGCAAATCGCATTTTTGTTATGGTTAAGCTCCCTGCCTTTCGTTTTTCATCTCACTCTCTCTTCTCTTGCATGCACGACTGTCTAGTCGATTAAACTGAATCGATCCCGGAGACATTGTAACCAAAGACACTGACTAGGTGGGCCGATGCAGACACCAATGTACGATGTGTATTCCCGCAATGGATTTATCGTGGTTTGTAACACGGGCAGTGCAACGTCACAATGCATTGCAACGTCACAATGCATTGCAACGTCACAAGGCAGTGCAACGTCACAATGCATTGCAACGTCACAAGCCAGTGCAACACAGCACTCGCACGCCTATACACATGGGCGAGCGGGGCCGCACTATACCCAAACACCTACGCCAGTCTGTGTGGCTGGTCAATGGTGCAGCACATCTGCTACATCCAGGGGACGTCGGCACCCGTCGCCAAGAGATCGATTTCACGACGAGTATCGCTATACACGTCACCGCTGCCGCAAAAGAATGCTATAGTTGTAGTATAGCCCTTAGCGGGTTGAAAGGCAACTGTGGTACAAAGCAGGTTGTGTTTGTACCATGGCAAGACAAGCGGTCACTCGTAATCAGAAGCCAGAGACGCGAGAAGAAAAATATATGTTATGCAGGAGAGGGGTTGCGCAGGCTCGCCACCCAGCTCTTCCTAAAAATTTCAAGGGAAAAAAAAATGGCAATGGCATCGTTTTTTGCCATTGTCCTCAATGTTGCCTTCACCCCAAGTACAGCGGGAAGGCGGGGAAGACTAGTGTCATCATGGCACCGGTATGGTAGCTGCGCATGCGCTCTGAATTTGGTGAAATCGGCCTATTCATTATACAATTTGCCACCATGGGGCGCCACCTCCACGAGCACAGACCAATCGGACTACAGTCGCCATATAACAAAGGTTTGCATTTTCTTTTTTTTTTCTTCTTTTTTTATACTTCGTAGCATTAACCAATACAGCTAATAAATAAGGGATAACAGCAGCATACCTTAGCAGGTATGTACTGGAAAGCTATCGTGACAATCGCCTCGCTTTGATTTCTGTCTAATTTTTTAAGCATCCTACAGCCCCCTATCCAACCTTATGTAACTATGTGTGAATGTGAATATTCTTGCGCTATCCCCTCCCTTTCATCCCTTTTGTCCCGAAAAAGGCCTTTAAGAGATAGATAATTAGAAATAATTAGATTATGACATGTTTGTATGTCACCCATCGTGGTGGCGTAGTAGAGGCTGTCTTGCGCTACTAAGCCCGAGCGCACCCGATCGAATGTCGGCCACGGTGGTCGCCCACTACGGCGCGCTTGATAACCATCAAATCGTGGTTTTGGCACGTAAGGACCCAGAATTTAATTAAAATTAAACGTTTAGATGTCGCCACGCCTCCATGGAGGCGCTCCATGGAGCCTCAGTGAATGAGAAAAGTTTTTTCCTGGCATCGTTAACGCCACTGCGGCGACAATTTCTACCAACGTGGAGGTACATATACGCAAGTTCTATTTGCGGTAGTTTCGTCAACATGGACGTGCGATATCGGCTGTCAAGTCACGTCCCGTAAGGCGCGTGCGCACTGACCGGCATTTCCTTCCAAGGCCGGCTGCGCCGTTTCTTCGGTTTCTGCAACGCGGTGCAAGGACGCTGAATAGCCACAGTTATATAGTAGAAGAAAAAGCACGGGACTGCGCTACTCTGCAATAAATGTGTGCACTGTAGTGGAAACCAGAACTGGAATTAGCCGGTTATAAGAGCAGAAGGCGGCCACCGTTTTTAGTTAGCGTGCGCGCAGTTCTGGCAGACGCATTTGTCTTAATAGAGACGATTCGCAAAGCGCATGAGTCAGCAAGTCATCCATAGTTCTACCATGGAAACAACTCGCTTTTTTTTTTAGAAGGAGACATCACACGAGCAAGAAATGTGTGATGATGTATAATTTTTTGTGTGAATTTCCTCCTTTAATCATGCATGGGTGAACTCTTGGTTTACTGTAAAATGCCTGGCAATGAAGAACAAATAAGTTTATTTCCAGAAAAGAATACAGCCGACGGCTGCCGGTTCGAGTTGCTAACTGCTGCCCGAAGACCCTCGACTTCTTTTATATAAGCCAGGCCTCTGGCGCTGTCGTAATTGATTGGTCGCACTCACACCTGAAGCCATACGAATTCACAGTTGCTTGAAATATTTCTCCGATGGATGTTTGAAAACAGCGCATCAATTTCGCGCATCTAATTACAAAGCCTCGTTTGGAAGTTAGCCCTTGTCTTACGCTGTCTTTACTTTAAAAAAATAAATTATGGGGTTGTACGTGCCGAAACCACGATCTGATTATGAGGCACGCCGTAGTGGGGGACTCCGGAAATTTGGACCACCATGGGGTTCTTTAACGTGCACCTAAATCTAAGTGCACGGGTGTTTTCGCATTTCGCCCCCATCGAAATGCGGCCGCCGTGGCCGGGCTTGTTTATTTCCTAGTCCATCTGTAGCGCTGGCTGCTCACTAAGATAAATCACTAATTAGACCAATCAGTTGCCATGCTAAACAAATAGAATGGCACTAGCACGTTCACATTTGTCATCCCAGCATCGCCGTACCCATTACACAGGAGTGTTAGAGTCCACACATGTCTTTTCGTGTGCACGTCTATACATGGACAGCACCAATGTTCACGATTCTGATCACAATCGCAAACGTGTCCAGCCTCATGCAGATAACGCGCGCTTCGACATTTTCACGCTTCGGGCACTCTAGCCTCGTGTTAACCAATCGAAGGTGTCACGGCAAATCGTTATCAAGGCCATCCAGTTTTGCTTCCGCCACTCGCTATGCTCTGTGTTCAGGTACCGTTGTCAACGCCGGGAAAACTTCAGCGCAATGTGTCTGTACTGAGGGCATATGGTTTCTCACAAAAATGACTTGTGGTAACTTTGGCACAAGAGTACGTCGCTTCAGCCACCTTGGAAATGATGGGAATACACCAATTTGCCTCCACTTCGTCCTTCTGCCTCAATTGGTTTTGTCACTTTCCAAGCAGATCACTTCCGCGAAAATATTGCGCTATAAATACATCATGCAATTTGCCATGATTATGCGCGTGCGCATAGTGTCTTTTCAGCGTTCAGTGCAGCGTTCTTTTCTGTCTCTTTGTTTCCTCCCAAAAAATTATTGCGCTGTACGTCCTACGTTTTTCAGTATGAACCAACTCGCCCAAATCAAGCTGTTAGTGTCATTGTCTTCTGCGTTTAGAAAAGTGCGATTGATCCGCAGTTTATAGCCAATCAAAGTAGATAAAGCGTAATAATCAAAGCCTCAAGAACGAAAATCTGAAGTCACAATTACGAAAATCAGACAAATCCAACGTCGCTCATCTACCGTCGTTCATCTGCCATCATTACCCTGGCAGATGTGCGATAGCAGCGCTAGAGTTGCCTCTAGTGAGAGAGAAGAGAAAGCAAGGAGAGGAAAGGCAGGGAGGTCAACCAGACGATTGTCCGGCTTGCTACCCTACACTGGGGGTAAAGGGGAATAGAAAGAGGAAGACAGTGAGCACCGAGTGCCCGTGGGGCGATGAGCAGGGGCTCTATAAGCGGCCTCTTAAACCGGTGAATTTAGTAAGAAACTGTATGGTATAGAGGGACATTCGGAGCAATGTTTCTCGCCAAATGTGTGAGCTTCGAGGCGTGTTTAATCAACGGTGCTCTTGCTAGAGCAGAATGGACCACTCTCGCAAGCTGTATATACAGAGTCGATACCGAAGGGAATGCGCAATGACGACCCAGGGCTGCAACACGGTAGCGCCAATAAAAGACAAGTCAATTATGCAGTGAATACTTGCCTGTTCGCTACTTAACTGCTTCGAATGATCGCCGTCGACAGGATGACATTGAAATTTCGTCCCAACTATCGCCTTTCGAAAACAAAAAGTCGTGAGAGAAAAGTTCCATGTATTTGCGATTAATTTAGCCCGCAAGTATTTATCTTTTGTAAATGTCGAAGCTGACCGCTGAAGCATCGCATACTCGTGACTTCACGCTCTACAGCTTGTATTTGGAAGTATGATATTGTAGTATTTTGCACAACGCATCTTTATTTTACAAAACCGGAGTGCTATCCCGGACACTGTCGAATTCCGCCATATTGCCGAATTTTGCAGTAGCGGAATTTTGAACCAATCAGAGAGGCCATCGAAGCCGTGTGGGCCCTTCAGAGCAGAGATGATTGCGAATACGACAATATGGCGGAATTCGACAATTTTCTAGGATAGAACCCCCGCTCGGTGCCTGATTCAGCAACCGCCTGGCCATTGCGTAGGCTGTGATCGTCAGGCGGAACACGCTGCTCGACATCAGCGGAAGCCAACACCAACACGGACAGCTTGCTACTTACAAGTGGATGCCGAGTCGGCGGATTTAGTTCTTTCGAATCACGTTTGGGACCGCTGGTGTCGCGGCGCGCCAATTTTCGTATTTCGCGCGCTACGAGTAATTAAAGCGCGCAAAAAAAATATAATTGCGCTGGACATAGCGCTGAAAACGTCCTAATGATGTGTTCTATGACGAAATAACAACTTTTCCATCGTAACATACGCCAATAATTAAAAAAATGACGAACTTATAAAATGTTTCTTCTCTACTTAGTCAGGTAATTGGTATACAAAGTTACCCTGGTGGCAGAAAATGACTGATGACTGAGCACCGTAGTTACACCAGTTTATTGTTTTTTACCAGCTTGAATAACACTAACTGGGACACCCTGTATAAAGTTTTCTTCTTACTACCCTATACTCGCTGTTATTCTTTCTCCCTCCCTTTTGCTCCCTCCTCTGCTGCTCGCCATTCAGCAGCAATTCAGCAGCTTCGGCAGCAGTCGAAGCAGCAGCAGCAGCAGCAGCAGCAGCAGCAGCAGCAGCAGCAGCAGCAGCAGCAGCAGCAGCAGCAGCAGCAGCAGCAGCAGCAGCAGCAGCAGCAGCGGGGAAAAGAGGGGAGAAGTACGTACGATGCTGCTGCTTCTGTTGCAGCAGCAGCATCGTACGTACTTCTGCCCTCTTTTCCGTCTAGTTATGCGCTGTATTCAAGTATATAGCGATAAATATGAGGGAGAAGTACGTACGATGGAACAAAAAATGTTCGGCGCAACGTTACGACGAGACAGGAGGACGGCGGAGAATTAGGTGATATGCTCAAATTATGAAATTTGCAGGCATATTGCATGGTTTCAGCTCGCGCAAGAGAGGGGTAATTGGAGATTGAAGAGACCATCGTCCTGCAGTGGACAGAAAAATAGGTCGAATGAATGAATGAATGAATGAATGAATGAATGAATGAATGAATGAATGAATGAATGAATGAATGAATAATCTGGTGACACCGCATTGTCGCTTCCTATATAAGCACACCTCATTCCACAGCGCTGTTCGGTTTTAACGACGGAGCTGCGCATAACTGTGGCCGTTTCATTCTCACTGCGATAATTTGGCCTTGGCGCACCCGTATGATGACGAGAGAGGAGGGGCACTTCGAGCAACCAGAGTTATGTTCCAGCCTTGAGTCGAGGTATGCATTCTAATGCGCGCAGTGGAGTCGAAACTGTTGTTTACAGTAAAAGGCCTATAGCGTTGTCGGGCGTTGCGGAGCATGCACTTCGGGGAACGAGACAGTTCATGATAAATCGCAGCCTTCTCTCACCGCACCTTTTAGCTGATACGCAGCGCATAAAGAAAAAGAAGCGGTTTGCTCGCTTGTTGTATTTTGTACATTGTCGCGCGTCACGTATGACGCTAGAAAACGGAAATATTCAGAGCCGTGCGCAAGGTCATACTGGCTTGTGAGTATAGCGCTATATGTAATGCCCGCTTGATTACATTTTAAAAGCATGCACTGCTTGTTGATGCCGCTGTTAACCGGAGAAACCGAAAGAGAGCGATTCTTCTTCTTCTTCTTTCAGGGGGTTTTACATGCCAAAACCGGTTCTGATTATGAGGCACGCCACGTAGCGGAGGGCTCCGGTTTAATTTTGACCACCTGGGGTTCTTTAACGTGCACTACAACGCAAGCACACGGGCGTTTTTGCATTTCGCCTCCATCGAAATGCGGCCGCCGCGGCCGGGATTTGATCCCGCCATCTCGTGCTCAGCAGCACAACACCTTAGCTGACTGAGCCACCGCGGTAGCAACGTCGTTTGGCAGTGACGTGCTAAAAAATTATGGGTTATTTAGTGCCAAAGTCACGATCTGATTATGAGGCACTTCGTAGTGGGGGGACTCCGGAATAATTTGGATCGTCTGGGTTTCTTTAATGTGCACCTAAATCTAAGTACACGGGTGTTTTCGCATTTCGCACCCATCGAAATGCGGCCGCCGTGGCCGTGATTCGACCCCGTGACCTCGTGCTTAGCATGCTCAACACCACAGCCACTAAGCAACAGGGGCGTAGCCAGAAATTTTTTTCGGGGGGGGGGGGTTCATCGGTCGGGGGGGTTCATCGGCCCGATGAACCCCCCCCCCCCCCCCCGAAGCGTCTGCTTTCCTCTACGTGACGTGATCGATAATAAGTATCGGTAGTTTAAGCACCCTCTATGTATGTATATCAAAGACATGGGACCCCCCTCCCCCCTCGCGTGTGTGTGTGCTAGAGCACTGCACGGGCTCGGGCTTACCCGAAAGCCCGGGCCCGTGGGCCGGGCCGGGCAGAACTGTTTTTTCACGGGGTCGGGCTGGGCTCGGGCACGGCGTGTGCTTTTTGACCCGGGCCCGGGCCGGGCTCGGGCTTTCTTTCTGGTCGTGTGCATGTAACGTGCAGTGAGTTATTCTCGGGCGACTCAACTCTGAAAAACATTATTTTTCGGTCTCGGGCCGGGTTCGGGCCGGTTTAGAGTCGGGCTCGGGCCGGCCTCGGGCCGGCCTCGGGCCTAAGGTAAAGGGGTGGCGGGCCGGGCCCGGGTCTCGCCATAAAAGTTTTGATCGGGCTCGGGCGGGCCACCCAACGTAATAACGGCCCGTGCCGTTAAAAAAAATCGGCCCGTGCAGTGCTCTAGTGTGTGCTTGTGAAGAAATTAAGTAAAAAGTAATGTAAGCTCAGTAAAATACAGTAAGTACGACAGGTACAGTGGGCGTTTGGAGCAACCGTCTCTCATCGCGCCACTGAATGGACCAGTCTTCGAAAACGCATCATTGAGACGACCCGCCCGATCGGAGAAGACATCATTAATTGTTAATCTCCGTTAAGCGTAGATGGCGTCGTCCTCGTCGGGGCGAAGTGAGTTTCACAAGTCAAGGACGGCTATACACGTGAAAATGCACGTGTGACCATGCAGGCTATATACCTACTCCCATAGCAATAGCTTGTTCGCTGCGTCTTTGCGCTAGAAAACTGAAATACGCGCAAAAACGAGTAATGCTTTTTTTACGAAGCTTTCGTCGCCTTGCATTTCCTGCGGCAAGTGCATGGGCCGCTGTGTCTTCCGCTGTGTGCTAGCGTGCAGCCGTCATTTGCATTTACGTCAACAGATTCAGAATTGTACAGAATATTTCACCGCACTGCATAGTTATGGCATGTGTACGCATTTTAAGTAGTGCGTGCGAGTCATTTCTGCTTCACTTAGGCCGGTGCAAACAGGAAGCGGCCTTGTACCTCACAGAATCTCGACTGATTGGTGTACTAGTGATGCAGGAATGAACTCCGGTCTTGTTCAGTGCATAGTGCACATAATCAATTTCTCAGGACGCGTGAACTCCGACGAGAACTGTCAGCGCCTGCAACAAGAGTTTACTTACGCTGTACTGCGCACATGTAGCTTGTCGGCTGTCTGTTTCGTGCATTCTGTTGCGAGTCGGTGGAATTTCACTGCTGGCATCAACCCTTTGGTGTGTACATTGCTGGTTTAGGATTCCACAACACAACAGCAACTACCAGCCTTTCGTAATTGCTGGTTTGAGATTCAGCAACACAACAGTAACTACCAGCCTTCCGTAGGGGCGCAATCGCAAACGAGAGACGTTTTGCGCTGCAGACTATAACAGGCGGCGAGCCCAATTGGTCTCGGACCGATTTTTTCGCCATGGCGAAGCGGAAACGTGGCGGAAAGTCGTTCTGCTCGACCGGAAGCTACACTAGCATGTAAGCTTCCGGTCGTAACATTGAACATGGCACCAAAAGTGGAGGCTGCAATGCTGATCGACGCGATCAAGAACCACCCCTTGCTCTACGACAAGAGAAGTACTAAAACGTACTGTCATCAATACTCGCGATAGTATTCAACTTCGCGCGACCGGAGGCGCGGCAACGAAGCCAACGGAGTCGCGTGACCCAACTTCTCGCGCTTTTGCAAAGCCAGGCGAACCCACCACCGCCGTTTCCGAGGTTTTCTTGTCTTCCGTTTATTCATTGTCCATTTCTAGAAAACAAGTAGGTAGAAGTATAAAAGCCATTTCTTCTTCCACTTCCATGACAGACAATAGTTAGACAGATTCCTCGTTGGCGCTCCATAATTCTCCTCGCACGTGCACGGTATGTTGCAGAAGTCGCGGGGTGCTTTTCTCGTCGCGACGATAGATTGGGAGCGTAGGTCTCACGTATAGGACGCGCAGGCTTCGGCGAGCCTCAACACAAAGGGCCAGCCCGGGTTTTAGCTTTGGTGTTCCCGTTGCCACTTTCGTGTCCTGGAGGCGCCGAAAATAATACTAAATGATGAAATGTTATTACAACTTGTAAATAAAAGCTATTAAAGAAATATAATCACGCCTAGGCAGCAACCTGTGACACAGCGCCACCGCGCCCGTGTGAGGAGAATTGCAGAACGCCAACGAGGAATTTACCGAAGGTCGCAGATGACACGCGAAATTGCGCAAGATGATCACTTTTGATGACGGGTGGGTCAGTGAATGAACATACCGCTCCAAATAATGCGATAATGAGCGCCACCACGCCGACAAACGTACGCAGACTAGATGGATGTGGACGAAAGCGGCAGCGGCGGCCGCGGTGGTAGCAAAACAAATGTGAACTTGGACATGCGCGGAAAGGATTTTCCGGTCGCTTTGGCCTTTCCGGCCGCTTTGGCCTCTCCACCCGCTTGCCGCTTCCCAAGTGTGAACGTAGCCTTATTCTGCCTGTTTTTCCACCTAGGCGGGCGGATTTTTGCAAGATTTTGCCGCTTCCGCCAGCTTCGAGACCAAGTTCCTACGCGAACGCGGCCTAACCGGCACCTGAAGGGAAGCGGCGGAAATGTATACCGGAAATTTCGACCACCTGGGCACTTTAACCTGCACCTAAATCTAAGTAAACGGGCCTCGAGCATTTTCGCCTTCATCTAAAATGCGGCTGCCGCATTTGTTGCTTCATTTGTTGCGCATTTGTTGTTTCAGAATGCGGCCGCCACATTCGCGCCCAAATCCTCACAGAGTGTCAAGGCCTTGACAAACACCGTGACAGTTTTTTTCCATATGCAGACATGATTCCCTGTAAATTACCAACCCAAACGGAAGCGCCCAGGAATGAAAGTGTGAAAGTAGCACCGGTTTCTTGAAATATGTCAGCGCGAAGCGACGAGAGCAAAGGGTGGGTTAGTAAGGGGGGGGGGGGGGGTGCAAAAAATTTCGGGGGGGGTTTGAACCCCCCCAACCCCCCCCTTGGCTACGCCACTGCTAAGCAACCACGGCAGGTAGCTGTGGTTGCTTAGCTGCTTAGCTGTGACGAAACATTAAAATGGCCCTGCAATTCGTCCGGGCAAGCTTCACCGATAGCGTCATCATGGTGCGGGGGGGGGGGGGGGGGGGGATTTCGTGAACCTCGTACTACTAACGTGACGTCGATCCGCTCCTCTGTGATCACTCGTTATAACCCTTTAACCGCCAAATTAATTTTGGAAAAACGTACCAAATTTCCCGATTTTCTTTACGTTATCATAATCTTTTATATGTCATTCTGCTTCTGAAAATGTATTACTTGATTTGTTTCTGGTTAGAATTAATTCAAAAATTAAAAAAAAAAGTAAAATAAAAGCTGCTCTTGAGGGCAGCTTTTCCCCAATGCCAAGCGTAACTCGTCTTTGGCAGTGGGGACAGCATAAGATCGCGCTGAATGTGTGTGACTCATCATTGGCGATATTGGTACAACCTCCTGTGACGAGTACAGCTCGGGATTGGGGGTTAAAGAGTTTTTTAAAAAGTGCTATTTACGTTCGCACGACATCGCGAGTATGTGTGTCAGCTTCTTTTATTTTTGTCCTTTGTGTGAAAAGTACAGCGCAGTAAACAGGGCGATGTCATACCAACTAGCCCCAATTGAAATCTTATTTAGTACACTGCGAAACAAGCACGACATTACGATTTACAGCAGTTTTATTTAATTATCGCCCGATGATAGTGACTGCCACGCGGAAGGCGTTGTCACCATGAAAATGACGCCATTAACACGCCGGGCACATGACGCGCCAACTTCAACCTCGCGGTAACTGTTGTGACCATATAAAATGAAGCTATCAACCCAGCTCAGCAAGCTTGGAAACCATGGCGCGCCTACTTACTCTACGCAACATCAATGCCCCTGCTGGGTGACGCGAATATTCGATTCGAGGGTAACTCTTATTTTGCTTGTACTTCCAAGCTTCTGCGACCGATGACTTCGGCTCATGTGCTCTAATTATGATAATTACTTTTACGCTTACTCTTTCACATACTGAGAATAGTAAAATTTTAGAGAAAAAAAAATGGTGGCCTTAAAAAGTGTTGCAAGGCCCCTTTAAAGGATTACTGACACATTTTAGAAGCTGTAGAAACACTACCACGGGCTTATCGCATGTAAAAGAATGACACTCATCAAGTGTAAAGGTTCGGCAGCGTAATATAGTTTAATTTGACATTGAAGTTGGTCGCGAAACCAAATAAGGCATCGTCCACTTTATCCTGAGGTCGTGACGGCGAGCAATATTTGCTAAGGTGGCGCAACAATAAGGTCAATCATGAAGATGTTGCTCATCACAAAATAAACAAAAGTGGTTCATGCGTTTTTGTTTTTTTAACTGTGTTCGCATGTGGCAGCCACAGCGATCGCAGGAACGCCGCCAGCCACTTTGTCATGACGTCCCGTAGCATGTGACACATTAACACCCCGAAAGCTAAACTTGTTCGTAGAAACAAGTTTTACAGTAAATTACTTATGGCGTTTTTAACGTTATGGTTAAAGTTATGGTTACCTTTTTCATCTTCGATCTCATATCAACTTTCCATTACACATGTCACGTTGCTGTCTTATGTGTTCAAAACCAGTACATATGCGCATGCGTGCGCTGCTGTCTGTTCCCTATATATGTGTGTACCGCTTCGTAGAATAAATAATTGTTGGAAGTTAGCGCTATGGTCCGCGTCGTACCTCTGTGTGTCGTCCCTTTTCGTGCGCTAAAAAGTAAAAGTCATGGAATACCAACATGCCCAAACTTACGCATCTTTCTACTTATGGCGCTTTGACGGAAGCCAGTATCTTTTTTTTTTTTTTCCGAGGGTTACGAGGGTTTCAACTTTTGTTTACAGAAAAACATAAATTCAGGTGTAACGACAAAAAAATTTTGTGCCGGACTCCCTTATAAGGAGTATATGCATGCACGATCAACGCTCTGGTTTGCCTTAGCATTGTCGGAACACCGTACTCCCGAGTGCTTCTCGACTTCTGAAAATGAAGCCGTCTTCTGCTCGAGCACGGGCATTATTCTATGTGGAGCGTGAATCGAAAACTAGCGCCCGTTGACGTGCCTGAAGTGCTTCACTGAAAATTTATGAAGGTCTCGATGAAAGCTTTATTGTTTCCGAAAAAAAAAAAAGAGAAGAAATATGCAGCATCAGATGGGCAAATGCCTGTTTTGAACCTCGGGGCCCTTCATGACGTGCTTGTTGACGTCATCATTGCCAGTAGACGGACCAATTTGTTTATCCCACGAAAAAAAAAAAAAAAAAAAGGTACCCTTCCAACGACTGGCGTTGCATTCGCGAATCTTTCGGATGGCGGGTCTTTGTGCGGGAGCGTCAGGTACTTTTTTAGGAGGCCATTTCGCGGCCGGCACAGGCTTTCATGCGTTTTTCTGCACTACGTGAAGCTCTGATCTATGTACAGGGGCGCGAACAATGAATCTGAGAAAGGCGCATCTTGGGCTGCGTGATATACGCCGCGGTTATTTGTTGGGCAGACGGCGCGTGCATTACGGTGGCAACGAGCTGCACGTCCGAAACGAAAAAAAGGATCGAGAACGGACTCGGCATCGACAGCGAACAATGAAGCCGAATTTGAAAAGCTCTATTCAAGCGTGGCGCTCGAGAAGTTTCACGGGGAAACGTTTCGGACTCCGTGCGGCGATGTTGGTGCTGCCACCTGCCGCGCAGAGGTGGCACTATACTCGGCCACAATGTGACCGTTCGCAATCCGATCACTCCATGTACGAGGTTTCTGCTACCGTTTGTGTTAGATGTAGTGGCTAAGCGTCTCAACGGCGGTTACTGACCTGTGGCATAATTGCTTACGCTGCTGTTGCTTTGATATATCGTTTGAAACTGACCAAAAAAAAAAAAAATCACGCAGAAACTCCTCTAGGAGTTGTCTAAGTATGCGTAAGAGTGTGCCACTTGCTCATCTCCACGCAACCCGGTGTCATTATCAATGTTATGAAACTTGATCAACCCACATCGGTCGTTATCGACCTTATCGAACTTGAATCGACCCCTATACACTCTTATCGGTCCTTATCAACCTGGATGTCCAGCGAAGCTGTTGCAAAACCACCACTACAATAGCTGTGGGGGGTATTCAGTGCTTTATTGATGGTTCGGATGCTTGTTTCGAGCTTGTTCCTTATTGAAACGTATGCGGTTCTGTGTGTTGTATGGGTGATTTCATTGAATGTATGCACTGTTCGCTTCACTTTGCTGAGCGATTGTAGTCTCTGCCTTACGTGGGTATGTGCCATTGCATTCGTCTTACGTGACGTACTGACAGGTTTTCTCGTTGGGTAGGCATAGAAATGCTCCCGCAGTTAAAACGAGTTGTTGAAGCACTAATGCGGTGCCGGCTACTCCCTGTCTCATGAAGATTTAGTGTTTATCACATATGCTGCTCTACACTCTGATGCTCTCGTACATGTGATATATACCTAAAACGCACTGTGCCCATATAGGGTGTTTTTCTAGACTATGCAGAATTGTTTAAAAATCCCCTGTGAAAGATGGCACAGTTCTAGTCATTCATCTGGACTACTTGAAGAGGAGGACATCACTTGGAACAAATTGTCGCGATCCCATCAGTTTCCAGATATTCATTCTCAAAGTGTGCGACGAAATCCATTAGCGTTCCAGCAATTTTATTGCTTGAGTACATAAAATGATGTTTTGTTAAAACAAAAAGTAATTGGAACAACAGTGCATGTTTACCACTAGTATGTCGGCACGTATCTTGAAGCCAATGTCATCCTCAGAATTCGTTGTAAGTGGGTATGCTTTGCAAACTCACCGGCTACAATTCGTAAATTGCAATATGTGCCGTAAAGTAATTAGTTAGAACATAGTAAGTGAAATTTCGTTAATTAGTCAATTGTACATCTCATTTTATTGTGCAAGTAATGTCCGCCTCTTCGAGCAATCCAGTTCAACGATTAATGTTATGCTATCTGCCCCAGGCAAATTTTAAAATTGTGTATAGCGTGACAACAACAAAACACATACATACATACATACATACATACATACATACATACATACATACATACATACATACATACATACATACATACATACATACATACATACATACATACATACATACATACATACATACATACATGCATACATACATACATACATACATACATACATACATACATACATACATACATACATACATACATACATACATACATACATACATACATACATACATACATACATACATACATAATATACTGTAGATGCATACTACATGTACAGCAAATGTATATAGCATGCGTTCTGCGAAATAAGAGACTACAAAACGCAGCATTTGGAAGAAGCTTTCAAAACGACGGTGTGAACAAAACAACGCTGCCTATTAATTTGTAGGGCACATAATGACAGGAGAAATGAAACCGTCACATGAAGAAGACTTAGAAATGTATCGTATGATGTATGTACACGTATGTGCAGTGCTCACGAAACGAAACGCGACAGTAAATTTTGATCTGGAACGCTTAATGTGTGCAATTACTCCAAAGTTTATATGTCATGTCGCGAATAATATGGTAACTAAAAGTGACGCGAACTCTGATCTAAGTGTACGAAACAAAATTACGCCGATGTCGCACGAACTGCAAGCGCTGCAAACGCAAGTATGGATATTGGATTACATTGTGGACGAGAGTATTACGACGTTTGTGAAGCACTTCAGAAGTATCCGCCGCTAAGTATTGGACGTTGAGGCGAATATTAGTTCATGACACTCACTACAGGCGTAACCGGCGTCGTTAATCAGAATTGTCCCGTACAAATATTTGTGGATGATTTACGACTTTCTTCCCTGCTTGCTTCACTGGTTTCGACTTGGCTTCTCGTCGTTGATTTTTATTTTGTTCCATCTCTGATACAAATTTGATGGAATATTTTTCTTCTTCTTCTTCTTCTTCTTCTTCCTATTGTTATTATTATTAGTATTATGTGGAAATCCCTGCAGTTGCCTTCGTAAAAGCACAGACGCCTTGGATTGCGTTTTTGGCCATGAACAAAGCCCTCAAAGCAGTTACAAGTAGTACTATTAACTGACTAACGCCGGTAACACAAAATATTATAATTTTCATGGTTCGACTGGAAGCGGCAACATCACTCACTTGTGTGCACTCACGTGCTATTCACGCGCACAGAGGTACCTAATGCCAACCACTTGGTTCTTATAACGAGCGTATATAAACTCTCGGAGGCTGTTTGCTCAAGCAAACAACGCTCGTTTGTTGGTGCCTGTTTTCACAAAGCAAGGCTTTCTTTTGCAACCCGTACCTAACGCCTCCGCTCGGTCAGAAAAACATCGTCACGCCTAGACTTCGAAATGCATAGTCCAGGGCGCTACCTAGGAAAGAGCTTGGCTTCTTTCGTAACCGCGCGAGCCGAGAGAACGTGATAATGCTACCTCTCTGGCGTTCTTTTAACCTTCGACAAAAGGAATTTAGAATTCCTGTGGCATAGGGCCGCGATTCCATTGTTTGCGTTGCGTCAGGCGCAGCGTGCCCACTCGAGAACAGACGCACCATCCAGCCAAGAATAGCCTCGCTTTTTTCGGCGTCCTCCCGATTCGTTCGATAGCCTTACGCACGTAGTCCGGTGTGAAGCTTATCGAACGCGGTAGTGAAGTCTTCAAAGAGGCGGATTCTGAAAAAGAATAACATAGAAAAAAAATGAGGAGAGAGAAGTTCTTTTCAAAAGCGCTGTGGGGAGGACGGTGACAACGACCACGGGCGGCGCGGCAGACGCGGAGGGCGACGGTTGGCGACGGCCGTGGCGGCGCGCATGCGCGACGCGATGTGACGTCACGTGCCTCCATCCGCTGCGGCGCCATTTTTGTTCCTCGGCCGTCATTGTTTCTCAAGGGTTCCATTCTCCGTCTGCTCTAGCTTGCATGGGAGACGGAGCCTTCAGTGGTAGTAGGGTCGCCGCTGTGTGGGCTCGGGACCGTTTCAGAGGGGAGTGTCGGTATTTTCCGAGGTGGGGAGATACGGGGGGTGGGCACAGATGGGGGCACGCTTTGGATCGGGGCTCAGGCGAGGGGTCCGAAGAGGGCCTGTAGTGTGCTGGTTTGTGTTTGTCTTTTTTGTGTCTTTCTCTCGTCTAGTTCGTCTTCTATGCGGGCTTCGGTATGAGATGGCAGACTAGGGGAGACGAATTCTTGCGGGTAGCGCATGCGGACACCTTTTGCTCGCTTCCGGAACTTTATTTCCGCCTTTCTCTCTCTCTCTCGTAACACCTCGCCCAATACCCAGTGCGGTGTTTATCCGTGTTCTTATCTTTCTATTCTTTTCTTTTGACCCTGGGAGAAGACACGAATGGCCAGCTTTGTTCGGCCATCCAGTGTTAGTTCCGGACGCATTGCTGTATCAGAGATTAGAGGGAGGCCAATATTGCCGAATTTCCGGGTAGTGCGGTGGGCGGTCATTGTGAATCGACCACCGCTGGCCGTGGCAGTCCATCGTTGAAATACACGATGAAAACAAGCAGAGAAGCGCTGGGGTAAAAAAAAAGAGAGAAAAAGGTCTGCAGGCAGGAGGAGTGAGTGGATACCGGGGAACAAGAAGAAGTACCTGGGTGGACGCGGAACGATGGCTAATAAGACCGTTAGTCGGGGTTTGCCCTCTCTGCACAGTACTCAGCTCTCCGAGGTCGCCAACCTCGCCTGGTGACTTGTGACTACAGTTGCAGCACGCGCTGGGTCATTGCACATTGCTGCATTTGCATTTGTCTCGCCAATATTTCTTTAAAACTGTTTAGAATTGTACACTGAAAGCATGTCTTCAGATGTGCATGTGAAGTCGGAAAGTGTGGCCTCTAATTTCTTATTTAAAAAAAGAAAAAAAAAAGGACACAGCTGCGGTGTCTACAGCGAAATCTTATTTTCAAATGTAATAAATGCTATTGCTCGCTTTCCTTTTTATGACAGTTTTGAAGCCCCGCCAGAGCACAAAGAGGAATACAGATGTCGAGGTGGAAAGATCTGATATTCGAGAAGGAATTGATAACGATGATGCGGCGTACTTAGGGTATTCCTTTCATAGCTACACCTGGGCAGCGCGATGGAACTCAGGCAAAAGAGAGACGGAGAAAATTGACAGGACATGCGCTGTTGTCCTGTCTCTTTTCTTTTTCGCGCTTCTTTTGCTTGTGTTTCGTCGCGCTGCCTAGTTATAGATACGAATCCGCACCAACTTGCCCATCTTTCAATCATTCTGCAGGATATTACTTAGTCTGCGGAGAATAGCATTTCATTACCATACATTAGTTTATGATTTCAGCGAGAATGATTGTCTGAATGGGTAATGAAATTAACTAGCAGTGACAGAATACTGTAGATTTGCAGTCGCCTCATTGCACTTAAGTGTGGTAAGACACTACTGTCACCTAGCCACAATGCAACACAACATACGGACAAGACAGCAACAGTAGACGTCAGAGCCAAGCGCTTTCTTTTCTGATTTTTTTTCTGTGTATATCTTATGCATATCAATTTTGGTCATAATTTTGAGCGGAATTCACTCCACAAGCGAACTGTGGATAAACTTTTCCAAGTCACGTGGTCATTTTTAAGTTTCCCGGATTTTTCAAAATCGCCTGCGACAGATGGCATAATTCTTGTCCTTGAGTTTGATTATTCGAAGAGGCGGACGATTATAGCACGAGAATTCGAAACACGTTTCAACCATATTAACAAAAACGGCAGAATTTACGAATTGTAGCCGGTGAGGTTGCAAGACGCTTCCATTTGAAATGAATCTCCAGTATGACGCCAGTTTGGATACATTTCCCAAGGTGTGGGACGAAATACATGGACGTTCCGGTTACTTCTGTGCTTCAATTAACGAAGAAGTGTTCTGTTAAAAAAAGTAACTGGAACAACAGTGCAATTTTACGGCTAGTTTGATGGCGCGTATATCTAGAAACTGGTGTGATTCTGAAAATTCATTGTAAGTGTTTACGCCTTGCAAACTCACCGGCTACAATTCGTGAATTGCAATATGTGCCGTAAATTATTTATTTAAGAAATTTGTGAACTTTTGTTAATTAGCTGAGTATGTGTTTTGATTTCTCGTGCTAGAATTATCCGCCTCTTCGAATAAGCCAGCTCAAGAGGACTAGAATTATGTTACCTGCGACAGGAAATCTTTAAAAATTCTGGAAAACATAAAAACGATTACCCCGTATATATATATATATATATATATATATATATATATATATATATATATATATATATATATATTGGCCATGGCGGCCGCATTTCGAGGGGGGCCAAATGCAATACACATCCGTGTACTTAGATTTAGGTGCACGTTAAAGAACCCCAGGTGATCTCAATTAACCCGGAGTCCCCCACTACGGCATACCTCATAATCAGATGGTGGTTTTGGCACGTAAGACCCCATAATTTATTTATATATAAATTGCTACCTTCTTTTACTCTATCCTCTGCTATCCTCTCTCTGTCTCTCTGTCCTTTTACTCCTATACCTACAACCGCCTATATAAATGCTGACCGCCGTTCAGGCGTCAGCAGTCAAAGTGAAAACGTCAGTGCGCACAGTAATAATTTCGCTCACTTCACTTTTCTTATTCATTTTATTTATTTTTAATAAAAATTAATTACATTCACTCGTACCCGTTACATAGCTCGAGTCAGCGAGGACAGCGTCATGTGGGTCAGTGTCTGCGATTGAGTTGTGCGTTTTTATTCGAGCTGACAGTGTACGGTTGCTCCAAACTTACTCAGTCACTAGACTGATTTAGTAGGAGTGGTATATTACGAAATAGCTACCGAAATATAGCTGTCCAGGTTTAGACTAGGAGGGAAGTCGCGGGCCGACGGCGGGAGCGGAAGGAATGCCGCCGCGATCGACACGCCACCGGCGAATGACGAAAGCGCCGCCTATCCATCGTGGAACAAACGCTTCCACGTGCAGCCGCGCGTCGGAAGCAAGCAAACAGCCGAAGGTCAAAATTAGGCCGGAACTCGAGCCGAGACGAGGGGTGGGCGCCGGAAGCCTCCGTCTCGCGCGCTCGTACCCCAGGAAAGAAAAGGTGGTGATGCTCTGGAAGCTTTCAAATGGAGGGGCGTCACTCGCCTAGCTTTTCTTATAGCTGCTTCGAGCAACTGTAGCTACGTTTACGAGAGCTCGAAGTGAGCGCATCGAGTCGGAAGACGAGCTGGCCCAGCCCGACCCGACCTCGTTTACCCGCATCTTGCCAGTTGGATTTGATGGAATTAACTCGCCTCGACACTCACTATAGGCCTGGCTCGCGGGAGTGTACATGAACCAGACGACCGGTTTCCGGTCCGACAAATCGACTCGACCCGACCTTATCAGTTTCGTGTAATCGTAGCTTGTAACTTAGCGCTAATAACTTTGATTGGTTAATCAATGAACCTTCTTCTCACTAATCTTTCCGTGTATACGGCGTACGTGTATATTCTGTCAAAGGTTTGCCTCAGGTTATCGTTGCACCTTTGCTCGCGTGAGCGATATTTTCAATAGTATACCTAATTTGCCATAGAAGCCGCTGAACACGAAAGTGGCATGGGGAACTATTTCCATATTTCTGCAACGCAACACGCGAAGGAAGAGTACAACGCAAACGCCGACCGTGGTAACTCAAAGGTCACACAGTGGCACCTGACGGTAGAAGTGCGCCTTATGGTAGAGGTATGACATAGCAGGTTTAAATAATGGGGTTTTAAGTGCCAAAAACCATCATCTGATTATGAGGCACGCCGTAGAGGGGGACTCCGGATTAATTTGCACCGCCTGGGGTTCTTTAACGTGCACCTAAATCTAAGTACACGGGTGTTTTCTGCATTTCGCCCCCATTTAAATGCGGCTGCCGGGGCCGGGATTTGATCCCGCGACCTCGTGCTTAGCAGCCCGACACCATAACCACTGAGCAATCACGGCGGGTCGACAGAACATTAATAGGGGTAGCACGTGATTATCTTGATTTCATGATTATCTTGCAGAAAGAGGAATTGTCATGTATTACGCACCGCAATAAGTACGACCACTTAGCGCAAATAGACATAACTATAAGCGGAGGAAGGGAGGAGGTAGGGACACATTGTCCCTTCCTCCCTTTATTTTTAAGTCGATTTGCGCTAAGAGGCTATAGTTCTTATGGTCTGTAAAACAGTATGAACCGACTAGCTCACGAACAACTCTTGCGGAGGAATTGTCATGCCTAAATGAATTCGACCGGAACTCACCTACGATGACTGTCCAAGTATGCCGACAGCCGAAACGCGCCATGTCTGAGGCATGTACTTCAGCCGGGCTCCTCGATCGCTCACGTTTTCCTTCTAAATTTACGCCGGACACGCTACGCCCTCTAGAGGCGCCACCGCGAAGTTCGCGCACACCCAGCGGCACATAACCGCGGCAACGGCCTACATTTTTAGACTGCATAGTTTTCAGGATCGGCCCATATTTTTGGTTAGATAGCTAGGTAGGCAAACAGAAAACTGTCCTGACAATGCCAAGAATTCTATTCGCATTACCAGTTATATTTCGTGAGTACTTGCAGGTGTCTATGATTGACGGGTTAGCGCTGCCTTAATTCCCTTGAACATGCACGGATAAGTTGTGTCTCCTTTCTTTTCCGCCACTGTGCGAACTTTCGGCGTTCGTGTTGTCCATTTCGTCCATACAGATTTACAAGAATGTGAGGCAAGAAATTAGAAAGGAAAATCTGTATAACACAAAGGACAATGTCTTGCTATTCGAGGCTCGAGCTGGTTGCATAAGGGCAAGAACATACCTGAGCTCGCAACAAGATGAGGCATGTGTATGCTGTCGCAAAAATCCGGAGACCACCGAGCACATCCTAATAGAATGCGAAGGTTTTCACCCAGTGAGACCCGTGGGTAACGTACACCTTCCAGAAGCGATTGGGTTTAAAGTAAACGGAAGCATCAACCGGTGAGCAGTCGAGATAGTCAAGAGAAGTTTAGAGTAGTAGTGAAAAAAAAAAGCAGGGAAGAGATTGATACCACCAGAATAAAATAAAATTAAATAATGGGGTTTTACGTGCCAAAACTACGATCTGATTATGAGGCACGCCGTTGTGGGGGACTCCAGCAATTTGGACCACCTGAGGTTCCTTAACGTGCACCTAAATCTAAGTACACGGGTGTTTTCGCATTTCGCCCCCCATGGAAATGCGGCCGCCGTGGCCGGGATTCGATCCCATGACGTCGTGCTTAGCAGCCCAACACCATAGCCACTGAGCAACCACGGCGGGTACTACAAGATCCGTTACAGTCTTAGGTAGCGGTACAAGGCAGATAGAGAAGTTTTGAGGAAGAGAAAGATTAAGGAGATGTATTTAAAAAAATGCTAGGATGAAAAGCGTTTATACCAACCCGCCGTGGTTGGTTAGTTGTCATGGTGTTGGGCTGCTAAGCACAAGATCACGGGATCAAATCCCGGCCGCGGCGGCCGCATTTCGATGGAGGCTAAATGCAGAAAACACTCGTGTACTTAGATTCAGGTGCACGTTAAAGAACCCCAGGTGTCCCAAATTAATCCGGAGTCCCCCACTAAGGCGTGCCTCATAACCAGATGGTGGTTTTGGCACGTAACACCCTACAATTTAAAGCATGTACAGCGCACCTGATTAGCTCAAGCAGGCTAGGTGACCATCAGTCACCGCCACATTTCAAAGGGGACGCTAGTAAATCATCATCATGCATTTCACTAACATGAATTCCTGCCAACTTGCTCAACTTTCAGTCGTTCTATGCGCGTGATAATTTGAGGAGCTTTTCATCACATAACAGGAGCACCGCAGCGCCGTTGCAGTGCACAGCTCCGACCCGACTCCTCGAGGCAAGCAACGTGAGACGGCTTGTTCTTTCATTATGTTTTTAAATTTTTTTATTGCTGTTATCTAACGGCATGTTTCCGCGCTTGAAGACGACAGCACCGGAGCTCGGCGTCTGGCGCCAAGCTGCGATTCCGGCGCGCTCGCCGTTTCTGCAGCGTGGGCCGTTTTGGCGCGCTTTTCCGGCGCTCGGCGGGAACGCCGAGGTTAGGGCACCGCCTTGCTATACGTCTCGCATTCCCAGAGAGGGCGCGTCAAGTGGGTCAGCGCCAATCGGGTGGACGTCGGAAGCGGCGACAAATTGCCATCGGTCACGGCTCCTTGTGCGGGTGTGGCGGCGGCGGCCTGTCGAGAAGTGGCACCTGCCGCGAACGACTAGAGAGCGCTGGCGACTGCGTTTAGTGTACTTAGCGCTGCGAGGCTATAGTGTGAAACGTGAATGTACTATCGCAGTGAATGACGCGAAGGGCGAATGACGTTTCAGTGATGTGCAGGTTGAAAAACTAGACCTTTCTTGGAAAACCAGTTCAAGACAGAGGCTCACAGGAAGATGAACTTGAAGTGATCGACGGTGGGCGAAATCTGAAAGCGTCACGCTGGAGCCAGTCTGAGGTTTCACTTGTTCGGCCATTTTTGATCACTCTTGCAAAATTTCATTAACTCATGGTCCCACGGTGCGTTATGATCGAACAAGTGTGTGCGGGCCTGCTTCCTGTGCAAACTGAAGAAGTACCTCGTGAAACCGATTGTCCATATGTACTTTTACCTATCCTTCTGGCTCGTCTGTCAGTGTTTCAGCACATCTGAGCACATTTTATTGCGTAAGCTTTGTTCCGGGACGGATGGCTACAATCTGCTGCGGTGTACTCATGGGCAGTTCACAGAGTCTAAAGGTGCTGGACCTTAGGCCTTAGTAACGGAAAGTATAAGGGCAAACCCAGCTGAAACCCTCCGGTCTTGAGTGAGATTTAGGGGACAAGAGCAGACTAACGGTGTGATTAGAGCGCGCGTATCCATTCGAATAATATATTTTCAGACTACAAGGTGAGCAGATATGCAAAAGAATTGACATAGACGTCGCGTCAGACGGAAAACGGATGGCCTGGCAGGTTAGGCAAAGTTCGTGGCGGGAGCATGTCTTTGCACCCAGAGTACTTTGGTGGTGAATTGAGAGGACCTGTAGAGTCGATGCATCTCTTCATAGACTAGCACTGTTTTTGGTAATTTGCTTCAGCTGCATCACATACTGAATGTTAATCATACTGAATGTTAACGACGTCAACGTCGGTCAAGAAGCGTAAGTTTTATATAACAAACCTGGTGTCAAGAGCGGCCGTCAGTGGCATGAATGTTGGGATGTGTAGGTCTGGCGAAGGACGGATCGTGCTCCATGTCGGCGATAACCTGCGGCTTTGTAGATAAACGATACATTTATTAACCATATTTGCGAATACAGCTGTACATTTGTGGTAGGGATAGCAATGAAATGTACTTATAAAGTATCTCCACAAGCTCCACATGCCCGAGGTTTTCAATGACAGCTTAGAACAGACCGAAATATCTTAACTATGCGAAATTCGCATTATAAAAAACTGAAATACCGCAGCATGTTAATTTTTAAGCAAGAGAAACTAATAATAAGTCAATTGAAAACAATTCTTTACGTGAACGGTCATTAGATAAAGTGCACAGCGATCGCACAGTGATCCTGAAAGACAGTGGCCTTTCGTAGTAAATGTGGCTCCTTACATGTGCGAAGCTTATTAGTTTTCATGCTGTTACGCGGGAGGTCATCCATCACATTTCAAGGGGTTATTTGCGTAGAAATTAGATTGGAGAGCCTCGACTGATATACCGTGCCATCATGTAAAACTATTTGCCTTGCATGCTCATGCTGAGTGACAACTTCCGAAATTTTTCTAAGCTGGGCTCGCTCTTTCAGTGTTGGAATTCGGGAGAGACGTGGTAGTGCTCATATAACTACTCGGTTGACGATTTCAAGCCTAGCCCAAAGTTCAGTGGTCTATCAGTGAAAACATACTTTATATGCGGTTAGAGGACAGAACACACGAGTCCGTGACCTGTACTCCTTGCGTCCCAGCTGGTACACCCCGTTCTTGGCTTATAGAATCTGAGAATAAATTACAGCGGTTGTATTTTGGCGCAACGAGAAGAGAGAGAGTAAAGGCAGGGAGGTTAGTAAGAGGCGAGTTTCCGGTTTGCTACCCTGCACAGGGGTGGGGAATATAGGGGTTGCAAATAGGGCAAAGAAAATACGCCTTGTGAACCTCAATGCAAACGTCAAAATTAATTTTCGCGAGCATCACATTATATATTCCATTTTGTTTGAAGCTTCGAATTTGACGCACCGCTTGAAGCACGCTAGGAATTACGGGATTATAATTGGACATCAAGGGGTACAGGAGGCATACGTGAATATCTTAGCAAATATCTACAAGGATTCCACAGCTACCTTGGTTCTCCACTAGAAAAGTAGAAAGATACCTATCAAGAAAGTGGTGAGGCAAGGAGGCACAATCTCTCCAATGCTATTCACTGCATGCTTAGAAGAAGTATTCAAGCTCTTAGACTGGGAAGGCTTAGGAGTGAGGATCAACTGCGAATATCTCAGTAACCTTCGGTTTGCAGACGACATTGTCCTATTGAGCAACAATGGAGAGGAATTACAACAAATGATTGAGGACCTTCATCGAGAAAGTGTAAGAATTGGGTTGAAGATGAATATGCAGAAGACAAAGATAATGTTCAATAGCCTGGCAACGGAACAAGAATTCAGGATCGCCAGTCAGCCTCTAGAGTCTGTAAAGGAGTACGTTTATCTAGGTAAATTACTCACAGGGGACCCTGAACATGAGAAAGAAATTTGCAGAATAAAATTGGGTTGGAGTGCATACGGCGCGCAGGCATTGCCAAATCCTGGCTGGGAGCTTACCATTGTCATTGAAAAGAAAAGTGTACAATCATTGCATTCTACCGGTGCTAACAAATGGGGCAGAAACTTGGAGGTTAACAAAGAAGCTCGAGAACAAGTTAAGGACCGCACAAAGAGCGATGGAACAAAAAATCTTAGGAGTAACGTTAAGAGACAGGAAGAGAGCGATGTGGATCAGAGAACAAACGGGGATAGCCGATATTCTAGCTGACATCAAGCGGAAAAAATGGAGCTGGGCAGGCCATGTAATGCGTATGATGGATAACCGGTGGACCATTACGGTTACAGAATGGATACCAAGAGAAGGGAAGCGCAGTCGAGGACGGCAGAAAACCAGGTGGGATGATGAAGTTAGGAAATCTGCAGGTGCAAGTTGGAATACGCTAGCGCAAACAGGGGTAATTGGAGATCGCAGGGAGAGGCCTTCGTCCTGCAGTGGACTTAAATACAGGCTGATGATGATGATGATGATGATTATGATGAATTGGACATCCTATGCGTGCGTTTAAATTAATTATTTGAAGCTTCATAAAGCTTGTTACTGGCTAGTTAGTTCATGGTATACAGTAAAATTAAAAGGGCGCAAAAACAGACGCGGACAAAACGGAACACCACTAGGACTCGTGGTGTTCAGTTTCGTACATGGCATTTCTTGCGCTCTTTGAATTTTGGTGAAGCCCCATATTTTGTAGTAGACTGGGGCCTTCCGCATATGACTCAGGTGCTCGGAGCTCCGGTTTTACTCCTCAAAGGGGAAGCCATCTTGCCAGGCGATTACGTGTACGTCGAGTCAGTTAACTGTTTAACGAAGAGCAAGAAAAAAAAAAAAACTAAAAAGAAGTTTGTGTCCCTCGTCTCTCAGCGTATGTGTCCAACAGTTAAGCGCGTTTCTGTTCTATTTCGGTTCAGCTATCAAGCCATCCTTATGCTCATTGAAGGCGTTTTTTTTTTCTCTCTTTCTCTCTCTAGTTTATTTGAATTCTCTTGCACCAATTAAGTTGCCTCATGATGATTAAATTGACGTTACTACACTTCGCCGTTAAGTTACCTCAATGCCTTCTAGCCCAATTCTAGGCCCGGCCGGAACTAATTGTTTTTCTGCTAAGAGGCTTATTCAGACGCATACAAATCTATCTTTACGTTATATGCCTTATATGCCACGGGAGTGTGAATGAAATTTGCCGTTTTCCGACTGAGATTATAGAAAACTATAGTTTTGTAGGGTAATTAGGGCTACTTTGTTCACTTCACAGTAAATAAACCAAACTTAACGTACACGCGCTTTAGCAGCCACATCAACGAAGCCACCAAAAGAACCACCAATTTCTTCACATGTGCCAAGCGCCCATTCATAACCGAAAACTTCGCTGACAAAACTTTCGGGGCCGGAAATAAGCGCAGCTAACAAAACACTGGGCCCCTTTTCTTTACATTTTATTATTATTGTTTGCTAGAAGTCACGGATCTCGATTCTATCGTATATGTATCCGTTCGATCGTGTAATGTCAGCACAGTGACTGCCTTTTTATCTTAAAAAAAAAAAAAAAGTTCGGGGGACAGCTCTAGCAAGAAACCGAATTAAAAAAAAAAGAAAAATACAAACAAGTAGAAAAGCTGCGATTGCTGAATGTGTGTCAATGGGTGCTTCTTCGCCATGAGGGTGCTCCTATATCCAGTGCGAGCATAGCGCGCCAGCTTTTTATATATGTTTTTTTGCGATTTGTTTTATCATTTGGATTAATCCAACAAAAAATGAAAGACACGCACGAAAGTTAACCAGGATAACACCCGGCTAGCTGGCATGCTGCGCACACATATAACGTTCATCAGAGAAGAGGGGGGGGGGGGGGAGGTGAAGTGCGAAGTGGGGAGAGGGGGCGATGGTTTCAGGAAGAAGCGTTCGTCGGTTATGGCGGGAACCGAGCGGCGGGAAACGCAGCGCCGCCTGCCAGTCAGCGGGGTGATGAATGGTTTTTCTTAACCCTCACCGTAGTCGCTGAGAGTGTGTGTTACGTTTTTGGCTTCGCAGATTCTTCATCGACGCCTAACTGTAGTTGGCTTGGGAGCGATTTAGAGTAACAGTTGGGTCGTACATTCTCGCGAGTCACGTATTCCATCCGGGGAACGAAGCAACTGGCGCCGTATAGGTTCCGTTATCGTAACTGCGATCGCATTGATTCGCGGATACTCCCGTCTCCGTTTTAGCAGCTATTCAGAATCGGGATTCATCCTCTCTCGAAGGGATGAATACGATTAATCACTCCCATGACTTCTGAGAGACACCGGTGTCAGAGAGGTACCTTATTTAGTTCATGCGTTGTGCCTCGAGACGTATCTGTGTATATTGTGCGACGAGTGCGATTACTAACTTTTATAATTTCTTAGCTACACTTCTCTCAACGAGATAATACTGTATTCAGTTCGTATGTTGTGAGCTGCCATGTGTATTATGTATGTTGCCCTGACAAACACAAGTGTATTATGTATGTTGCCCTGACAAACACAAGTCACCTTGCTTAAACGTCGGTTTCCGTAGACTTCTTTTGTTGTCAACTGTTGATCATTCAAGTGTCCACCTTCCAGTGAGCCTTCGGCTTGAGCATGTCATGTGGTTGTGACGTGCACTGCGTGTCATTTCATTTCTTATCGCCCCTATACCAGGAGTAGGATGTTAGGCGTCCCGACAGGGCAAACCTGTTTAGTTTTCAACAAAATACCTCTCTCTCTCTCTCATGATGCGCACCGCTGCTGGCGTAACGCCGTGGGAATAGCGAAAGGAAATGTTCTTTGCGTTGGCGCGAAAAACAGGAGTGAACAGAATGTTTGAGACGCTGCTGTAAAGAAATAAAGCCTTGTCCTGAGGTGCCACTATGGACATCGTCAAAGTCTGCCTTATTGTCGAATTCATCATCTTCTCAGCTCTGATTGGCCCAGAAGGATGCAGCGGCCACTGTGATTGACCCAAAATGCCGCATTACGGAATTCGATGATATGGCGGTATTTGACGATGTCCAGAATAAGAAGAGCGCAGTCGATTTTCTTGAGGCGGAAAAGTCTGTTACTTCGTTTCTGACGAGAACAAAATGGTCAAATGGACTGCTGTTTTATTGCGCTGCCATCCCTACAAAAAATCTCATATGATTCACATGGAACTTCATTTCACTTTATTCACTAACTTCATATGATCATATAAGAACGCATATAAAACGTGCGCTCATATGAAATCATTGGATATGCATCATACGAGACTTTTTGATAGGGATACCATATCTCTACTCGCAGCACGAAGACGTTACGTAGCGTCTTCGAGGCAACGTCTGCAGGAGAAAAAGATTTACTGAACTTGTTCTTTCATTATCTTTTTTATCGCTTCTATTGAAACCGCCAGCATTCTAAGATGACTAATTTTTTTTTACTTTCGTTTTAATAAGACAGATAGACACAGCAACTTGCGCTTTTCGTTTAGCGCATTGAATATGCATATTTGTTCTAAGCAGAACTCTTTTTTTTTTCTAGCCATCGCTGGAGTATGAGTTAAACTTTTGATTTTGGGCAGTCACGGTCGCAGTTTCAGGGTTTGCTACTGAATAACCCGTGGTTGAACAAATTTGTATCACGTTTAAGGCGGTTGAGTGCAAAAAATGGCGACAACATGGAAGAGGACCAATTTACTTTTTTTTTTTTCGCGAAAAGAAATTTTGCTGTTTGGCGTTGTGGGACACGATCGTGATAACACCAAACACGGACTGAGCTGGTGAAGTTGGCGCCTACAGTCCCGCGTTCACCTATGAGTTGGTCATAGTCATGACGATAGATAACATGAAGTGAAGCCTTATGTGCAACACAGAAAGATGAATTGAGTACTTTTGCTTGTTCATTTGCTAATTAAACAGCAGCGTACCTACCGGATGCAACGTTCATAACGCATCTAATCAAGTGCGTCTTTAATAATTAAACTGGTACAAATTCCTTCAGACTGTTCAGGTCTATGCTCAAAAGGGTTTCCATAGCAGGAACTAAACTCCAACCACTTTATAGCTTTGCCAGAAGTCCCGGTTTATACGTCGCCTAGTGTTAAAATGTAGTGGGGGCGTCACTTACCACTTGGCTTCAAGTCGAGCAGCGGAAAAGTAGTCTGGACTGTTGATATAACGGCTGATAACATAACGGCGATGTGTTAAAGGCATTGAGAATCTCGCGCTAAAAAGCGACTGCGATGATGCAGAGGACCGAACATCACGAAAGGAGAGATAAAAAAAAAACAAATAAAAGGCTGAAACTCTCGACTTCGTTGCATTGACGCCGCTGTTTGCCCGGTGGCAGCTCGGAGAATCGCCTGACAACGCCACCGGCAGGAACTGGCCCCACAAAAGGCAGCCGCACTCCCACGACCGGCGAAGGGACAGCTGTCAAGATGACGAAGCCATTTTTTAAAGTCGCGCGGGCATGTGGTGGCTGGGGTGGGGACGCGTGTAGTCTTCGAGAAGAGGAGGAACCATGGCTGGTCATCTTAGGCTCTTGCGTCACTCTCAAGAATTGCCATCAGCAAATTTTGTTCTTTACGTTCTGCTATTTGTATTTTATGTCGTTGCGGAAGATGTCGCCTCGAAAAGCGTTGCATTCTTCTAAAGAACCCAAGAGCCCAGTCTGTAGCGGCTATGACTTGGCGCTCTCGCGGGCGTCGCCACATTGACTTTTGACCTCACGGACCCCTCGGACGTGTCTTCGAGGTCATTCTTCCTTGTCGTCTGCTCACCTCCGTGACGTGAAACGTGTCGTCGTCGTCTGCTACGCGGGCCTTGCAGTAGGTTGTACACGCTGCGCTTCTGAAAGGTCCCTGCGCACACCCCTCGACCCTAGTTTGATACATATTTTTTTTTTGCATCTTCAATAACTTTCGAGGAACGGCGATTGGAACAGAAAAGGGAGAGGCGGAGCGTGGTGGGGGAAGCATGAACGGAGAGCAGAAAAAGGTCTCGAAACGTCCAAGTTTCGTCGGCGCTTTATGATATACGATACGTGCTCGATGATGGATGACGTGGCCGGGTCAATGCGATATAAATGATGGTTATACTTGCGCAATAGTTTGGCCCCGGAGGACAGCATTGTTCTCTGACTTTTCCTTCGCTTTCGTTCTTGTTTTTTATGTCCCTGTTTTCGTTTTCGAAAACTTCGACGAGGCTTTCGTGAGAAAACGTGGGTTTCGCCCGCTAGGCGGCGTTTCCTTCTATGGCTGAAATTGTTGCGGTGGCGTTTCCAGAATTTTTACATCCGTTTCGTTAGTGACGCCTTTTTGGGGAACACGAAAAAGAAGTAAAAAAAAAAGGTAAACGGGAAAGATGCTACCCAGAGTTCGTGTAGCTGTCGCAGCATACCTGCGTTTTGACGTGCAAGTTCGGTTGACGGCGGGCGTTTATGGTGGTAAAGTTGGAACCTTTATTCGAAGCTTATTTTTGCCGCACTTTTACCATTTACACCCACCCTCCCTCCCTGCTTTTGCTTCTCTCTTGGCGTTGCTTGATTCGTTTTTTTTTTTCTTTTTGGAAAGCGTCATTGCGGCGGGTCGGAACGCGACATTTTTTTGACGCCAATCTGTTCTACATTTTTGTTCCGCGGTTTGCGACCTCTTACGCTTCGGCTGTTTGTGAAAAATCCCGTTGCCTCTTACCCACGCGCCTCTACCGCCTGAAAAAAACGAAAAAAAAAAAACTTTGCCGATATGCACGCAGGTCGACTCGTCACAGCGGCGCTCGTACGTGCGCCGTCCCGTTAAAACGATTGTCCCGTTAAAACGAACGCAGAGGAAACAAGAAAAGAAGGCGGCGCATGAGAGGGCCTTTCGGTGTACAGGACGAGGGTGAAGATATGTATTGATGCAGAACACTGAATAGGTGGCTGCTGTGTATATACCACCGCTAGTGTGCGGCTATGCGCTTCCATGAGACACGTCCGCTAGCCGGATGTTGTTTTCAATCGCAGTTGCTGCTGCTGCTACGTTCTCCTTGTCTGACTTTTGCGGTAATGGTGGCGGGGAAACGAAGGGAGATGGGGACGTGATGGAAGAAGAGGCAAAGTTTGCAACTTTTTGCCTTGCGCCCTGAAGCAACATCACGGAAGTAGCTCGCGGTGACCGTGTTGTGTAATATCATAACTGCATACTGGGGAGCAGATGTGCAAAGTCCCCAACGCCTCGCAGCTATACCGTGTTCCCTAAGCCTAACAGGCGCCGATGGCTGTATCTTGGACGTTATTGATGATCCACGGATTATGGGAGCCTATGTTTTGAGACGTTTCTGTCTTGAGAAAATGAAGTAGGTAAACGAACTGCTGTTTGTTTCGTAAGGGCTTAAGTGCCATACCCCGTGGTCTAAATCGAGTAGACAACTTTGTGAGTCTATAAGTGCTATTGCAGGTTTATTACTTGGTGCTTTGGAGTATTCTCTGGAGTACTATCATCCTAACAGTTGTTCCTAATCTTCCTAACAGTTCTTTATTTTTTTGTGTGTTAGCCGCATATATAACAGAGAGAGATACAGAAGAAATGGGAAAGACAGGGAGGTTAACCAGATAGATAGATCCGGTTTGCTACCCTACGCATGGGGAGAGAGGGGAGGGGGGGCAAAGTCACAGGAAAGTACAGAGAGAGAGAAAGAAATGGAGCACAGATACACAATCACAGTCGGTCACTGTCACCGCATACAATCTAATTGCATGTAAGTGTGCTTTGAAGATTACCACTTACTGCTACATCTCTGTTGCCTGGATGTAGTGACCTAAGGCAATCCATAAATGTCCCTTACATTCGTTATTTGCCTTTTAATTTCAGTGTTGCGTTCAAGTCATTCCCTGCAATCATTGCATGTTTCCTTTGTTTTGTACTCTTTGCAGCACACAATAGACTCTTTTACCTTTGGGTATAATCACTAAGAATACGTTCTTTTTCTCGCGTTACGTGCCAACTTAATGATAATACTGATAACGAGGCACCGGCACACTTCAACATAGGCTGTTAAAACGACAGTTTATTGCCGCTATTACACTGTGCATATGAGACACTAATATGCACTATTGTCTCAGTAACGGCGGTTATAATTAGAGCATTTCAAGGTTGGTTAACGATTTAACAAAGCAGTGCCCAGCTCTGTAAAAAATCTGTCCGCCTTTGAGACGCCTTGCTTTGACACACCTTTAATTTATCCACAAAGAACATAAGAGAATTAGAGGATCATTGATGCAATTGTGCGATATTCATTACACACAGGAGTAATACAGGAGTACCACCATGCATGCGCTCTGAACTGTCGCATAGAAATGCTTTCCTGTCTTTATACAATTATACGATGTCTTTATACAAGGACATGATCTGCGAAAGAAAAAAAAAAAGGACGGCTGTTGAGGCAAGCAGTCATATTCTTTAGAATATCATTTGAGACGCCAGTCGAATAAATGCCTACAAAGAGTTACTTGTGCGCGTGGCAATAATCTGGAACTGTCAAAGAAAATGCTTTACCATTCTGCCGTGGATGTCGGCGGCACTTCGAACAACGCATGGCAGCTTGACTTTTTGTACATCGTGTTGTAATATGTTGGCTTTAGTAGCCTATCATTAGGCCACGTTCGAGCACATCGGGCCCCGTCACACCTACATTCACTGTGTCTCAATAACTCATTCTGCTATTGATAGAAAGGGTTCATTTCTGAACATGGAGGTTAGATGCTTCATGTTGTTGTCCCATCATATCACAGCATACTTGAAAAGGCGAAGCTCGCATTCTCGGTTTAATCGATTTCCATTGCAGCCTGGACTAAGAATTACTGACGTTTAATCACAGACACTTTCGGCAATTTTCACTGGTCACACGATGAGCAGGAAAGGAAGAACGAGCCAGGGCACTGAGAAATGACCAGAGCGTCGAGCAGCGACAAGAACACTCTTAAGAGGAAGCTTTGGCTCAGGTCCAACTCCGATGTCGCCTATTCAAATACATGTAAAATGGAGAAATGCTTTTCTGAGAAAACCACTGCACCGACTTGCATGAAATGTGTCGCACTTGAGAGAGAAAGGTAAATTCTAGTAGTAGTTGGAAGCAGAATTTCGATTTAGTGCGTGAATTGTTTATCAAAAAGTGCCAAGAACCCGTAAGTCGGAAAAAGAATAGAAGCACGAAGTTTACAGATGTGCAACTCTGCACCAAGAACAGATATCGCAGTTCTGTAAACCGCATCCGTTGGAACATCAAATGCGGACAAATTGGATTTTTAATTTATTTTTACGTGAATTTGCTACAATGTTTACAAGGTTTTTGCAAACTACTATTCATATATTAGTGGTGTACTGAGGAGCCATGTATAATACATGAATTTTGTCCGCTTTAGATGTGCTACTAGGTGCTATTTACCAATTGTGATGTTATTCTTCATTGATAAGTTACAGAGTTATAAACTCCATAGTTTCGTTTTCAGAAATCTTTCGATTTTCAATAATCTTTATATAACAATTGACGGCCTAAATAAAGAATTATCTTCAGAGGGGTCACTATATTTTTACTTTTTCTTTTAAATGTAACAAAACTCATTAAATTTGGTGCATTGGTTGTCGAGAAAACGATTTCCCCTTTCCCGTGTATTTAGATAGGAGAGTCCAAGCTAAAGCTTCCTCTTGAACGGCCGCAGGCGGCCAGGATGACAGTTCTCGAGAGGCGTCCGGGTCAGGGATTCATGACAGCATACGAAGCTGAAGTTTGTGCACAAACAAAAATTCGAAAGAAAAGACACGAAAGACAAAAGATGTCAGAAATACTTGGGGCGCGTGGTGCTCTTGTTTGAAGATTCACCAACAACTCTAGATATAAGTGCTGTTAAGTTGACCTAAATTCAATGCTCTAAAGTTATCAATTTGGAAATAGCAGGCAGCTTCAGAGCTTCCGCTGTCAACAGGCGGTTACAGTGGTCATTAGGGTACCAGAAACCACTGTATCCGTACTATGCAAATGGATAAAGGAAATTCAAGAAAGCGAAATTTGTTGTCAGATGTAACGAGTTAAGATCTCCCCGTAACAATATTAAGGTGAGCTAGGTAAAGAGAAGGAACGAACAAAAGAAAAAGAAAGAAAGAAAAATTGCAAGGAGGTGCAACCGTAAAAAAATATCTATAGTTGGCCTGGCAATTCCAACTGCCTACGCGGGTGGCTCGAACGAGGCTTAACTTTCTGAACGCACTTCACCGAAATGGCGGTTCTACTTAATGCGTCGGCATTCCGTTCTGCGTCCTTGAGGGACCACACCTGCCGGTCCTAACGCGTTCTGGGAATTGGGGCGAACTAGCTGTGTCGTCGTCTGAGCGCAATTCCTTCCAGAAGGGGCAAGTGCTTCGCAGTCCCCCCACCCCCAAGATGTTGAGAATGCAGTCGAAGCACAACACTGACGTGAAAGTCTCTGCTTCCCCTTCGAGGACATCACGTAGCAGCGCGCAGAACATATGCGCCTGCAACCTCGAAGAGCACATCCCGGACCCATGGCGGACATCAAAAAGGCTAAGCAGACAACGCTGAATACCTGCCGTCTGTTGTCAGCCACATGCTGGTGGAACTTACGTAGACGACAGCGCCACCGACGGACACCGGGCGAGCTTCCCTGTTGTTCGGTGGGGGTTCGAACACACCTGCTCCTCCATTTCTGGCTATTTCTTTTCTCCCCAACCGGAGCAGAAGGTTGAGGGAGCGCGTCCACTGCTTGCACCACCGTTGTGCTAGCGATCAGGGTCGCTCGGGCTCACGAAATCTCTCGCCGTGTACGGCCCCGTGTTCCCATCAGAAAAATCCCACGATCGCCGGCGACCGACTGAGCAGCATACGCGCAGGTTTCAGGCACCGGTGTATCGTCTATCCTCTCCGGACTTTCTTCATCGTTTTTTTTTTTTCTTTTTAAAACATACCTGTTCGCTTCTTTTGCTCTTAATGCAACCTATGTGCATCGGGATTGCGCCGCTTTTCTCGTCTTCTCGCCTCCTTACAGCACAGACGACTCGCGAAGCTTCGGTTGTCATCGTTGGCTTACATTTTGCGTATGCTCCAACTTTATAATTTTTTCTTTTTGCGCTTTCGCGTTATCCGGAAGGTCACCGTTATAGGGAAGCGGTATATAAAGCTTGACTAGCAAAAAAAAAAAAAAAAAAGCATATTCGCGACCGTTCGTCTTACTCCCCCCCACCTCTCCCAGATCCCCAGTTAGCCTCGCCCAACCGAGCTGTATTTCGTAGCGGGTACCGTTGTGCGCTCGTTCACTGCACAACCTACCGACGAAAATGCGAGAAAACGAATAAAAGAGCTAAACTGGAGGATTCTTATATACCGCCTTTCTCTGGGGCTGCAGGGGAAAAGACCGTTTTTCCGTTTTCTTCGTTGCGGCGGGGAAGTCCTTCTCACCCTTCGCATAGGGGGGGGGGGGGGGGGGCGACGGCTTTCACTGGATTTTATTTACGCTCGCGTCGCCTTCTTCCTTTCTTAAAGGCCGAAGAGTGTTCGAGGTGGAAGGCGAGGCGGGCGGGGGGGGGGGGGGGGGGGGGGGTTGTGAGGGGGTTGAATCTGGAGGGTAGGAGACGAGGCCATTTGCGTTCCCCCCTCTGCATATGTCCTTTCTGAATATTCTGCTTTTCTTTAGTGCAGTTCTTGTTCTTCGCTGTTTCTTCAAACGCTTCCATCATCTTCCGCCCTTCGGAGGGGCCAAAGGTGAAGGAGAGAGGGGGAGTTCCGTAAGGGGGGAGTGGGGGGAGGGAGGTATGGCGGAACGGTGTGAGGATAGGGAGGGGGGGGGGGGTGCGATGCGGGTATTCTTGAAGGAAGGTACGGGACTCCGAGGAAGCTGAAAATAAGATTTAACAAACAAGCCGCTTGCAGGATGACACAAACAAGCGCGAATCTGGGGTAACGGTTCTTTCTCATTGCAAAGGCGGAAGAAGAAGAAAAAAATAACAAAAAAGGTGTGTGTATGTCTGGGGGAGTGGGGGGGGGGGGGGTGTATTGTGTTAGTTTGCTGCTCCATTCTTAGTCTAAGCCTTAAAGCCTTGGAAGAGTCTCCTCTCCCTCACACCCGACGTCTTCTTTCTTTTTTTCGTTGGACTTTAACGTCTCGAGCGCGCGAAGATATGACGTGAGATCCCGCACTTTTTTTTTTTTTTTGTCTCCAAAGAGATTCAACAGTGTGGAAGAAACGCCCACGATTTGTATGCTTTCGCTCGCTTGCGCGATGCGATTGTCATTGTACGTTTTGAGAACTGCAAACATACGCGAACCCGGAAGCGCAGTTTCCTGCAATAATGAACCGAGCGAAATACGCTCGTACGGCGCCAGACTATGCAAGTTTGTTCTAAGACATCGTGATACCACGAGAATATGGGGCATGTAACGTTCGGCTTGTCTTGAACAGTAAATGCTTTCTTAGAATTGTCTTCAGAATAGCTGTAGATACGAGGGGCGCCTGAAAAGTTCGTGGCTTTACCCGGACGTAGTGACCGTGGGTCAAAATTTTGCAGTCAGTACTCGACATAGTCTCCCTTGATGGCCTCACATGTATGCCATCACTCTCGAAGTTTCATTATTCCACTTTGGTAGAACATTTTGTCCTGCTCCTCCAAAAATTATTTTATGGCGTCCATGACGGCTTCTTTGGAAAGAAAACAACTTCCACCAAGGTACTTTTTCATCTGTGGAAATAGGTGGTAGTCCGAGGGAGCCAAATCAGGGAATAGGGCGGGTGCTGAAGCAGTTGGAAACCACAGTAGTGAATTGCAGCCATCGCAACAGCCGATGTGTGAATTGGTGCATTGTCCTGGTGAAACAGCACCCCTTTCCGGAGCATCCCTCGCTGTTCTTCCTTAATTGACGACCTCAGACGACGAATCTGAGCTGCATAGTATTATCCGTCGATGGTTTGACCTTTTGGGAGGAATTCTAGGAGAATGACAACCTTGTAATCACAGAACACTGATGCCATAACCTAGCCAGCAGATGATACCACCTTTGCCTTTTTGGGTCGGGGGGAGGTGGGATGTTTCCACTGTTTCGAGGCCTCTTTTGACCCAGGGTGAAAGTGATGTACCCAATCTTCATTCATTGTAACGAATTTCTGCAGAAAAATCAGCTTCAAACATCAGCTTCAAACAGTTGCAGGTGTTCTGCAGAGTGGAGTTCTCTCAGACGTTTGCTCTCTAATGTCAAAAGTTTAAGCACCCATCGGGCTGAAACTTTGTGCATGTTTAGGAGCTGTGCTAGGATATGGCTGAACCTCTCCACTTATATGCCCACACGTTCTGCAATGTGCCGCTGTGTGACACGTCGATCAGCCATTAGAATGTCTTGCACTTTTTGGACATTTTCATCTGCGCATGCTGCTGAGGGACGACCACTGCGCGCAGCATCTTCAATTGATGTCTGGCTTCGCTTGAAATCGGCAACCCACTTTTTCACCGTAGCATAAGAAGGAGCATTGTCCCCTAATGTCTACAGCATGTCCTTGTGAATTTCTTGTGGCGTCAGTCCTTAATTCAAAAGGTATTTAATGAGTGCCGCTTTGCGAATTTATCCCTTTTCATATTTCAGCTGTACTTGAAAAAAAAATCTAAATAAATCCAGATTGCTCATAAGGCCATTAAAACAACTGAATAACATATTGCATCTCAAAACAAGACCACGCGAAAAAGATTTCATGGGTGGGCTGCGAACTTTTCTGGCACTCGTCGTACTCACGCAATGCACGTTTGATCATTTCTTTGTTCAAATGATAAGAAGTAAACGAAGAAAATGGAAACTTGTGACTGAGGCCGGCGTTCACTGAGCTGAGAACTTCTTTCCTCCAAATTAAAAAAAATTTTTTTTTCCTCCAAATTTATCGACCTGAAAGTGATATGTTTACATTTGATATAACTGCACACCACGTCGCGATCATGTTGCTTTTGTAATAAACGCTTGTAGTAGTAATACAAAAGCAACCTGTTACACGCGCTTTTCCTGAAGACTAAGCTATCGCCACGGATGCCACATAAATTGTTGCCAACATAACTTACTATCGCAAATTGTGCAATTAACTTTTATAAGCTAGAAAAGTATTTGCTCTGCAAAAGCTCGTGTTGGCTAAGCTTATTCGGGTGGTATTGCTGTTGTGAACTGTGTGGGCCGATTTTCTGTTTACGCTTTTCGCAGATAGAGGATTCTTGTTCACTTGATTCACTGTTCTTTCTTAGATATTGGAATCCTACTTGAATGCTTTTTTTTTTAGTTTCTTGCATATGGTTCTTTGCACTCCTATATCGTGTTGCTTATTTGGTTTTCTTAATACGTTCCCGAAGCGCAAATATGGCTCTCAGTTAATGTCAACTTACTTGCAGCCGTCCACGTCGTAAACGCGTTTCCCAGAGCGACCTTGTTTCATTAGGTTCACGAGTTGCGCAAACCAACATTCGCCAGTGGACCGAAACCAGCCTTCAACAATCGGTAAATAAGGGTTTGATCAATTGGTGCATTAAATATGAAAGAGTAAGTAAATAACTAAATAAAAATTACGCCATCTTCCCGTAGGGGAACCCTGAGTAGTATGCGAAGCAGCCATGGGGTCGACTCAAGGTAGTTTTATCAGCTGTATAAACTTGGACATGCAGCAGCACCAGCAACGCGCAGAAATGTTGTCGACGCCGACGGCGTTTTGCCCGCGTTCGCACCGAACGCGCGCGGCGTTGGTGACTGTTGCCGGTGCCTCTGGGGTGCCTACAGTCGCGTCTGCTAACCTAAGCTGCTTCGCATTATTGCGCGCGGAGCGGCAGGTGTTGCCATTCGTTGCGCAATCCGGAGAGGAGAGGAGCGTCGGAGAGGAGAGGAGGAATGCCGAGAGGAGAGGAGATGAGACAAGGAGAGGAGGATGCGCATGCGCAGTAGGGGTGTGGACGCACGGCGGTTGGATGGATGGAGGGAGGTAGGGAGGGAGGGAGTGACATAGCCCCGAGCATAAGATGCTTCGCATCTAAAATAAATCAGCACCGTCATCAGAGTGGTCTACAAGCAGGCATGATTCATTTTCTTTCCTCTGCCGTTGAACTTTGCATTAAGCTTAGAGCGGCTGAGCTTCAGGTTTTTACCTCGCGGACTTTTCTCGTACTGTGAAATTTGCGCTGTGCCAGCTTAAGTAAGCAAGGAAAAACTATCAAAAATAACTAGCGGGAACTGCAAACGTTGCAGGATTTGAAGCTGTTGGAGCGGAAAGCAGGCGACAAACAATGAAAATAAAAGAACAAAAGCAAGCATGTATGCACCTTCAGCGTGGCGATCTTCGTTTCGGTTAGAAGATAAACGATATAATGCTTCACTTCCGTGCGTGTAGCAAAGGCGTTTCAGGTGCAAAGCCGGTGCATTGTCCAAATAACGGCGGGGCCTTTTTTTCAATACCCTTTGAGTGAACCCTGGAACACCTCGCATATATTTCGGCGCTCCCAGGGTCTAAACCCGCCTTGACCCGTTTCCCTTCTGTGTACGTTCTGCCCCGCCGGGTTCGAAAAGTGCGGCAGGTTGAAAGCTTAACCTCGACCCAGATTCCACGCAGCTGTAGCGACGAATCAGCTGGCGGGAAGCTATTGCTGTACTACACGTGTGAACAGCGCCGGCATCGTCGAGAGCGAACGCGACAATGCGTTTTCAAAAGGAAGGGTGCTGGTTGTAAGACTGCCAGCATAAATCTGCACACCTAAAGCACTCCTACTAGTACCCCCCCCCCCCCCCCAAAAAAAAAAAAAAAAAAAAAAAAAGATCGTGGGAGATTCTTGTTCCCATTTCAGTCGTATAGTTGATACAGCAAATAGTGAAGGTGCATACGGTATGTTATGTGGAAGTGGCTCGCACTTGATTGGCTAGCTGTCCATGCAGCGTCGTGCCTGAATTACTTAAGGCGGTATACTGCTTAAACCTTATTAACTGCACCTCAATATTTTATCATTTCCTTTCTTCACACGAACATTCGTCCCGCGTTAATGACCGATGTATACCTTGATAACAGCTTTGCTTTGCTTTCCGGGTACAGAACCCCAAGTTCCAAGCTGGTATTCTTGAATGCGTAGAAAGGCTGCAATTAGCTGCAGCTTGCGCATACTGGTATACGATTAAATGGATCGAGCAAAATGACAAGACCGGGTACAGAATGCAACTTGGAAGTATCAACGTATATATCCACGGTTATCACTTCTCCTCAGGCATGACGGTACGTATGACTGTGCGCGTGAGTGTGCGTATGACTATAGTACGTGTGAGTATCGCTTCCTTGATGACGTGTGCATTGGTCACTTCGCTTCTTGAAATGAACGCAGCTTTATGTATCCTGATACACCGTACAGGCCTAAACAAGGCAGGAAGATGGACAGGAAGTGTTTAACTGTGGTCGAACAAGGAATGTCCCAGGCTGAAGCCAGTGTTTCGACATATGCCTTTTTCGAAACGTTGGCTCTATAGCCAGAGAAAATCATTGTTTTACTTCTGTTGATCACCTTACGGGCCTGAAATTTGGATAAGACTTAAATGTACGTCAGGGCGTCCCATTTTCCTAATGCTGTGATGAGTTTCCTTGATATGCGTAAGTGGGCTTTATATCAGGAGCTCTTATTTAAATACACTGGAAAGAAGAAATCGTGTTGCTTGGCGTTTTGATTATTTGTTGCATTGAAAAGTAAACAAAAACTATAATCTAAGAAGTGTAGAAAGTAAATTTTTATTCAAGCCATTGGTGCTTTTCATAAGGATTCTTGAAAAAGAAATTACCTGAAGAATCAAGTTTATGACTGAATCTCAGCAATAAAAAAACATTATCGAAATTCTGTGAACTGCATCTATTGAGACATCCAATGCGAAAAAAAAACTAATGATTTATATTACACCAATCTGAAATGTACCGCTCATTTGGAAGAAGGACTTCTGCAAGATCCTTGCAAGCACTTTAATGACTTAACGTAAGCTGTTAATCGATATGTCAAATTTGTTCGCTTCAGATGCTCCCCCACATTCAGTTTACAAAACTGTGGCTTCTGTTTTCGTTGCAGACTTGTGAATTTACAAATTGTGTGGTTTAGTCTGGTAAAAATCTCGAGGCACTAAATCAAAACACGATGGCCTACATTCTGATGAATACAAATTTCCCTCTGGAACGCAACACATTTCATACCAATCGATTCAGCGGTTGTCTCAAGACAGAATTTCTGTATTTTACAGGTATTTGAATGGGAAAATCGGAGTTTGTGCGGCTGTAAAGCCTCCTCTTAAAACTTAGAAAGAAGTGCAATTGAACAGGACAGGTGATGCGCAAATTAGAGAACCGGCGGTCGATTGAGGCAACAATTAAGGTGGACTACAAGGGAAATGATTAAAGGAAGTGATTTTGCTTATGCCTATAGCCGCGGTGCACGTGGTCATTTTTGTAAATTCCCGTATATACTGCTATTCAATTCTATTCTACGGGGTGATCATTTGTTAGCTTTCTGGAATTTTTAGAAATCACCTGTGGCAGATAGCATAATTCTTGTCCTTGAGCTGGATTCTTCGAAGAGGCGGACATTACTAGCACGAGAAATCTAAACACATATTCGACCAGTTACCGGAAATTCACTAATTAACTTCCTAATTAATTACTTTGAGGCACATATTGCAATTTGCGAATTGTAGTCGGTGAGTTTGCAAGACGTATCCACCTGAAGTGAATCTCCAGGGTGACACCAGTTTCGAGATTTCCCAGAGCGTGGGACAAAATGCATGGGCGTTTGTTACTTGTGTGCTTCAATGCATAAGGATAATAATAATAAAAAAAACGCTTTGTTAAAAGAGTAAGTGAAAGAACAGTGCATTTTTATGGAGAGTTTGATGACGCTTATCTCCAAATACTGGTGTAATTCTGGAAATTAATTCCAAGTGGGTACGCCTTGCAATCTCACCGGCTACAATTTGTAAATTGTAATATGTGCCGTAAAGTAATTAATTAGGAAGTTAATTTGTGATTTATTGAAATTATTTGAAGATCTGTTTCGATTTCTCGTGCAACTAATGTCTGCCACTCAAGGACTAGAATTATGGCGTCTGCAACAGGCGATTTTTTTGTTAAATTCTGGGAAACTTCAAGGAAGGAATGATCACCCTGTTAGCAGCAGAGGGATGATACAAATTGATGAATTGGACAAGTTTTCAGGTATAGGACGGGTTCGGCTGGTACTGAAATGAGCCACCAAAGACCACTCAAAGATACTTTTTCCTCTTTTGACCTGCTTCACCATGCCTTTACCCTGTTATGCACTTAACTATGCGGTTGATAATTACAATTTTTTGCACGTGCTATAAAATTGTACAAAAAGTGAATCAAAATGAAACAGAAAATTAATTTTGGGGAAACAGCGCAAGACGGACACGGACAAGAGCCAAGGAAGTTCATGTAGCAACCTTGCTTAAGAATGTAACACTCCCTAACAAGCTCTAGCTATCAGGATAACAGCGTCTCGTTACGGCAGCTTGTAAAGTTAGACAACCACTAAAGGGCCCCTAATTGCAACCGACATTTCCGTGGAGACGTTTCCCCTCACCAGTAACTCGGGGGAGCGATCGTGTGACAGTTCCGCGTGACGCGAGAAGGCCGCTCATTGTTATGCTAAATACTTTTTCGTGCTAACGCGCAAGCGGGCGCAGATATTTAGGACAGATGCCGGCTCAGCCGTGCACGGACCGCTTGCGCATATCGTATTCCGGATGCAGGTTCCTTTCTTTATGCTCGGGGCACGCACATAACGGTGTACGGTAAACGTCGGGCTCACTGGCGGGCTCTGGCGTCTCCAAGGAGCCCGAGCGCGCCATCTGACGACGCAACAATGCACCAGACACGGACAGTTATAGATGGCGCTGCCCGCGTATGAAAGATTTCACACAGGGTAAGGCACAGACAAGGGGGCCCCGGCGAAGGCCTACATATCCCTAAACGGTACCGCCGTTGTGCGCGCGTAAAATACTGACAACCATCGAATACAGAGAAAGAAAAGAAAAAAAGAAGACTGCTATAATAAAATGCGAAGGCATGGCGCGGCATGCAGGGGAGGACGCTTAAAAAGGCGACGGGGGACGAAAGAAGCTGGGTGCAAAAAGAGACACGCAGAAAAGTTTGAGGGAGAGACGACGACCTAAACTGGGCGGATGCGGAGTTTTTTGGGTCCGATTTCCGGTGTCTTTTGTGATGGCCGCTATGGTACGCTGCGGGAAGCGCATAGCGGAGAGGGAGAGTACGCGGGGAGGGGGGGGGGGGGGGGCGAGATTAGTGACCTGCAGCTATGCGGCCGGCCGTGCGGGGTCAGGGCGATGCGTCGTCTCACTGCAGGGGCAGTGCGAGGTTCGTTTTGCCCAAGTATACTACGTATGCTAGTAGACTGTTTGGACGTCATAAAGGACTCGGTCCAAGTTGGGCAAGAAACGCACTGTTTGTGCGGCGCAGTTCGTTGACCGTACCCCCTTACAACAGAACTCGTTTTCCTTGCTGAGTTTTGACAGTTTTTAATGAACTTTCTAAAAGCTAAGAAATTTCACCTTATAATATCTGTGACGGTAATATTTGAAAACGAGAACTTGTGGTGCGTCGCATCAGTTTTCGTCCGAATGACTGGGCCGAACCCACCTTCCCTTTCAAATAGTCAACCCACTGTCTGCTTTGATAAAGTAGCCAAAGAATTCTGTGTATGTTTTCTTAGACTGACACAAATTTTGTCCTCGCATCTAGAGGGAGATAAAGTTCATTTACAAAAAGGCGGAGATACTGATTTGGGTCAGTTTCTTCTGGCCCGCTGAAAAAAAGGAGTAATTATCCATGGTAAGCGAGAAAATTATTCTGTATGAGGATGTGCTAGAGGCCTAGTCAGGAAACCGTTGATGTCGCCTTTTGTCTCCAGCATTATAAAAATCATGCATAGCCAAACAAATAAAAAAACATAGGTATATTGCGCGTTGCTCGCGTTTCCATAGGCATTGAATAGTCAGAGAATACTTTGCAAAAGAGACAACTGTCTTACATATGCGTCTTTATAGGTGGTGTTGCTAGCGCTTCGTTCGGTAACCAGTTGGCTTGAGGCTTGATGTGTATACTAAGCTGGTTGTATTCGCAAGCAATAAGCATCTCTATGCAATGCGTCACGCGCGAGTGCAAAGAAACCACGTCAGCTGCCAGGATACGTGAATGCTAAGCGCACAACACACCGCCGCGTGGCACCCGAACCGAAGCAACTCCGCTCCAGTGCCTAGACCCCCGGCATTCACCTCGTCTGCAGCTCCGTGTCGGCGCTGAGCTAAGTGACCACCTCAAACTGTGCGGCGCGCACGCCGGGTACACCCCTGTGGTCATTGCAGGTCCGAGCACATGGGTGTGGTTATCACCTACAAAGTCCACACAGGGACCGGACCCCCCGCGGACCCTCCCTCTCCTTACCCACCCCGAAAGTCAAAAGCACCGCCACGCCACGCGTCCGGCCTTTGCACACGATGTGAATACGCCGATTTCGTGCTCGTGCATTTTTATTTCACGTGAAAACGCAGTGGACACCGTGCTAGTGTGTTGTTCTTGTTGGGTCCACGCGTGGGGCTATCACACACACACACACAAAGAAAAAAAAAAAAAGACTGTTTGATCTTGCATTGCTGGAAAGTGTGGAGGGAACTTGCGACCCGTACGCGAGGAAGGTGGGAGGGGGGGTGTTGGCGACAGAACTCGGGGCGCAAGTGGAACGGAAAACGATTTGGCGGAGATTTTCGCTTTCCATTTCACGTGTAGGGGCGGGTCTGTTGTGGTTAGGTCCGGTTCGCGGACTGCCCAGTCCGGTGGGTCCGAACACTGCCACCTGTGCCACGGGCGCTTTTTTTGCTCTGCGATTGTACAGTGCGACCACGGTGTGACACGGATAGGTGGGTATGGTTATGTTTCCTTTCTTTGGAAAGGTAACGCGTGCATGATTTGATAAAGCCATCGCGACAGCACTTTGAATTTGAAACATAAGTACAAACATGCGAGCGGCTGATTACAAACTGTAAGTGGGTCTTCTAGAAATTAATATCCCGACAGAATGGCTGTGGTCGTCGCCGCATTCGAACAAAGGCGTTTGACCAGCATTGAGTTTGAACGTGATTTGAAAAGAAAGTCCTCGACCTCGAGACCCAAGAAGAAATACTGGCAAGCCTAAGAGCCCCCTAAATAATTTACTCTAATAGATTTTCTACGAACCAGTTTCAGTTCAGACGTGTATGTGTCATGACGGAATGACCCACACATGACGCGCTCCGTCGGAAACGTTACCATGCACCCACGTGGCCATCTTCTGCATAATGACGTCATGACAAATACGGCTGCTTGGAGATGAAACTGAAACCTACTTGCAGAAAAGATATTTTGATTAGCGTGCTCTGAGGCTAAGCCCAACCTTTATTTTTCTAATCATTCGAGGCCAAGGACTTTCATTTAACGCAAAAAAAAAAATTACAAACCGAAAATTCCTTCAACGGCCCTAAGCTCGAGCTTCCGAATTGGCACGTGATTCCGGCCTCACTGCAATTGCAAGCTTCGGGCAAACGAGAGCAGCGCTTCAGGCACGCGGAATCTTGCGGCTACCAAGAAGCGAGGTGTGAAATCCACTCGCCATCCGATCCGGCTCGTGCATCCTCGTCGGCGGAGCTGCTCGTCAGCGGATACGAAGCGACGACGCCCAGGACATCCGCCGATGTCGGGACGGGCAGCTGCCTCAATATCGGCGGCCGCTCCTTTGCAGCCACCGTCGGGCTTCCTTCCCGATCGGCGATGGAGAGCCACGGCACGACCAGATAGATCCCTTCTGTACACGGCAGGAGTACTACGCGGCTTCGTCCACAAGGCGCGTGCTCTCATCAAGTAAGACGCTTCATGCTCTGCTTGTTTGGTTATCCTTTCCTAAACGTACTACCGGTCAAAGAATGCGTCAAACTGCGCGCGGGCTCTCATTGAAATCACAACAAACTGCTCAATCATCCAGTTCCAATACCGCAGCGTTTCCCGCATGATCAGTTATGCATCCGTCCAACTGCAAGTCCAACGCGTAAACCGAATGAGAAAAAAAGAGCTTTGTTACATTTAATTTATGTTTAAGGCCAGAAAGAGACGGGATTACCTCCATGGAAGTCTTGGCAGCATATCTATTGTTATACTCGCTTAATCTATGCACTGCTTCAGCATGTACTGCCGCTACATCCAGCTTGGAGCTGTAAACCACCGGTTTTCACGACAGAGCACTTTATTTTTTCATAACTTTCGCCAACATTTGATAAATTTGTAAGATATTCCAGGTAGAGCTCTCACGATGAACTTGTGTTTTTGTTGATGCTCAGAGAAAAGCTCACATGTGAAATGGCAATCCTGCCAACGGGCTTGGCCAGTAAGTCAACAGTGAAACCCGTGTCCCCCGAAAGTGATCAGCCGCAAATGCAGCCCCTCATCGGATTCTGCGCAGACAATGAATACTGTGCCCAAAGTATAAAACGTAGACTCCGCGCTGTGTTATATGAATTCTTCATGTAAGTCGTTAGGCAGTTTGCGCAGGCTGTGCTGCTTTCCCATTATAACTTAACTTTACCTTCGTTACGATATGTTTGTACAGCTTGACAAAGAACTGGTCTATGGGAAGAAAAGAGCTTCCGGTTCAGAAAAGTCGGTTTGCGCAAAGGATCCCTTTATTCGAAAGAAGTCGATTTCGGCCTTTGGATAGACTTACGAATACATTTTTTCAGAGAGAAGTTCTTTTAATGCCCCACAGCACTTTGCAATGGGCATCGCAGTGCGTTTAAATGTCTACTCGAACAAATATATCTGTCGTACGTACTGGACAAATACATACCGTGAACCAAGAACAATTTTTTCTAACTGTACCCTTCAGCACGAATGCGTACTAACTCGCCTAGCTTTCCACATTGCTTCTCTAGAATATAAAATAAAAATGTTTTGTGAACAAGTCGGTAAGTTTTGTACAGTGGTTCAACGAGCCACTTATCGTTTAATCGTGTGATTTTCCGCGTACTCGGTGGCGCGTGGACTTCGTTTTATTTTATTTGCTACCGACGCGAGTCCCCGACTTATATTTTTGCTTTGTGCGCCATATTTTTTCTCGTTTTACGGTTAATTTTTTTTTCTATTTTTATTGCTTAAAGGGTCTGCATTGGGATTGCCTCAGCTAGTCCCTACACATTACGCTATAAACTGCACATACAAATTTGAGAGACCGCGCGATATTAGGCAGGCGCTGTGCTTTGCAGGGGAATTAGGCCTACGAGAGTATACCTAATAACACGTTTCCTTCTTACGGTCATTTGTAAAGTTGTGCCGTGCAGTCTTAGACATAGTGCAGGATATATTTACACACACACACACACACACACACACACACACACACACACACACACACACACACACACACACACACACACACACACACACACACACACACACACACACACACACACACACACACACACACACACACACACACACACACACACACACACACACAAAGAAAAAAAAGAACAACAGGAAAACCTTCATTGTGTTTTTCTCGTAGATGGTAACGTCTGAAATCTTGCCTCGTGATGAGGTCATGGGTTCCGTCATGCTCATGAGACGAAGACGACTGTTGAAGTCCCCTGTTATGGTTTCTGAATAAACCTCGTATCAACGGTAACTGTTTGTATAAGCATGAATCAGGCAACGTTCTCTATATTCTACGAAGTTCAACCCCACCAAGTCCCTTGTACGTCCGTGTAGGTTCACTGTTATCGCGCTATGTACAGCACAATCGAACGGGGAGAAGATGATCAATGAGTGAGAACGAAAGCACGAACGGACACGAAGAAGCGCAATTTAGCAACTAGTTTAATGTCAGATCTTCGTAATCTTTTGTAATAATGAACGCCGAATATTACAAAATATTGGCAACGCAAGCTATTTTCAAGAATTTTGTGAAGAGCGATGGTGAATAACAGAAAGTAGGGAAGATAAAGAAAGAAACCGAAAAGGCACGCCATAATATGGGGCTCACAAAATTAAAATAAAACCTTAAATATTGTGAGACATTGACGACGCTTCGATCATTCTTTTCGGTCAAGAGTAGCAAGACCCATCAGCAGGCATACTCATTCAGAACAATCTTTGAAGATAAAGGAAGCTGGCAATGTGTCCAAGTACATTCAGGCCTGCATGTCAGCCCTTCCGAATAATTAACTCGCAGCAAGTTATCGACTTTCTCAAAACCTTCCCGCCAATCCAGTGTTTTCACGTCGACGTCAAGGAACTATACTACAACATCCCCAAAGAAGCTGCAGAAGGGGGCATCGACTTGTACGGATGAATAAAGTTTACAGAAGGTTGCAAATGTTTTGTAGAATATTTCTTGAATCTACTGAGAATGTACTTAAACTCTACAATTATTGAACACGAGGGAGATACTTTTATTCAGAAAGAAGGAATTGCCATTAGCTCCAGTTTTGTCAGATTTATATTTAGCGGCTGGAGACAGGAGGTTGACAGACATGCTCAATGATACAAGTCTAATCAGTTGCTTCAAATATGTGAATGATTGTTTAGTATCCGCCGAACGTTGAAAATTTAGTGCTATTAGGTGGTCCAGCCCGTGCTGAAGGCGTTCCAAGAGGCACACAGCAGCTTTGAATTCACGTATGAACTATACCAGCAGCGTCAAGTATATAATTGACTCTACACGCTCTACTGAATACTGGATCTACAATTAAGCCTTGAATAGGATCACACACGTTGGTTCTATAAAACAAGAGGAGAAAAATCAATTTTGCGCTACGACTCAGGCCACTCGAAGATTATAAGCAGGCAATTAAGAAATCCTGCCATAATGCAGTCACTGAAAGCCTAAATAGAGAGATAGCTAGAGTTACGAAAAGCGGATACCCTGATAAGATGATAGTGAAAACTGGCACACAGATCCTACCGCAAATCAAAAGGCCGGAAAAATGAGGCAAGACGAAGAATAAAGATGGAACTAAGAGACCGGCCATCCTGCCCTATGTACAAATCTTGTCGCATGGTGGCTGAAAGGCAGGACGTCCCAGTTCTCTTCTCTGCGCCGATCAAGCTAAGAGGCTTGTGCAAGAAAGTAAATTCTGATAAGGAGTGCACGAAGGCGAGTACGTAATCTGATATGACAATAAAGCAGTGTTCATATTGTCCTCGTTAGTGTGTGCTGTACTTTGCGCAATAACGATGAACGTACGCCAAGTATCTCCATTCGTCGCTCTGTTAAATGTCCGTATAGGGGTTTGCTTCTTAAAACAGAGATTCCAGACGACTTCAGCCAGGATATTTCCCACGAAGTGCACGTGAAAATAGCATAATGCGTTTCTCTCTAATCATTCATTGCTACCTATGTCATTGCTGTGCTCATGCTCTTTTTTCCGTCTCGCACATGTGACCCTTTATGTTCAGAGCCTACAGACAGAATGGACTCCTAAACAAACGTTTTCATCCCCCATTTGATGCCACTTAGTTAATTTGAAAGAGAGAGATAGAGAGAAATAACTATTTCGTTATCAGAAGTATCATTTCTTCCGTCGTTGTGCCGTGTGCAAAAAAAAAAAACACAAATGCAAAATAGAAACACGTTCTAGGTGTATTTTCTACTACATTTGCAGATTACCACCGCAATTTGAGCAGTTTCTTCCGTAGGCGAAAACTCAAAGCCCAGTGTAACTTCGTGAAAGCGACACAAACTGCTTCGCTCCGAGACTCCCGTAAGAGGCCTAGCCGAAAGCCGAGCGAAATCCGGTAGACGAGGCTCGCCTTGGAGCACGCCGCGCTGAGAAAAATAACTCCTGCTCGAGCGCGCGCATTTCCCGGAATTAGGCCACGTCGAGCAACCGCTCTACAGACACATTTTCATTTTCCTTTCTGTCTCAAGTCGCCTTCTCTCCACGACTTCCACCCACTTTCTCTCTCTCTCTCTCGTTTTGTGGCCGGACGACGTCCTTTTGTAAAGATTTTGGAAAATCTAGAATGTCGGCGCCGAAAAGGAAGTGCGAGAGCATCAGGCTGAGGAAGAGAGAGGCAGTCAAAGAGAACAAGAAAGAAATAAAAGTCGGTAAGAAAGCATTTAAAACAAACGAATTTATAGAGCACGCTTTCGAACAGAGACGAGCGCTAGCGTAGTCAGTCTGGCATCCTATCTTTTATACATAGCTTTTTCCTTTCCTTTTTTTTAATTATCGTCGCGAATTCTACGTGTGCACGCCTCACAAACCCGCGACGTTCACGAAGGGCACGGAAAGAGAGGGAAAGGAGGAGAATATTAAACTCCTCCCTATTTTTTCGCACAACCATCTGACCCCACCCCCAGAAAACATGCCTCAAAGAGATTTGAAGCGAGCGAGCGAAAGAGAGAGATTGAGCAGGAGAGGAGGTTCGGGGTGGGGTGTGAAAGAGCAAGGCAGTGCGCCTCTTCCGTCCTCGCCTCTCGCTCACCTTCGCTCGACGACTGCTCCCTCACTCACGCCGAAACGTCGCCCCTCGGACTGCTCTTCTTCCACGCCGAGTTGGGACCCCCTCCTCCTCCTCGCATCGCATCGCAACGTGCAAAATCACAACTGCAACAGGGCCTACGAAACACGTAAGCGTCGTGGCAACCGCTACGTAGATGCCGAGGACGTTATCTTATTATTTTTTTTTGAAGGGGGAGGGGAGGGGTGAGGTTGCAGATGGAGGGAGCAAGGATGAGGGTGCGATTGCTGAGGGCGCCTCTCTCCCTCATAGTGGAGAGAACGACTTACTGAAAAATGGGAGAGGGATAACTGCCGCACGCTTGCATCAAAACTCCGATGCAGAGGGGAGGGGGGCACAGAGTCGTACCGGGGGAACCGAAATAAACGATCATCTCTCCCCCTCTCCCGTTCTTGTTTTCCTCTGTGAAAGCGCGAAGTTAAAGAGAAAAAGAAAAAAAAAACACATCATCAAAGGCACAGGAATCGGGACGCTGTAGAATTACGCCAAGTGAAGGATACGAGTGAAGAGAATAATAAAATAAAAAAAAAAGTTTCTAAACAGAGGAGCACAAACTCCGTGGCGTCTCCCGGTTGGTCGCCGTCGAATCGGGGCTGGATCTCTACCCGAGGCCCGAATCTGGCATTCCATTTTGAACCTGGGATTGGTACGGACGGGAGGTCCCGCGTTCGGAGGCTTAGGTTCGACTCCCTCGGGTGTTGGGTCCGACCCGCGTTGTGGTCAACGTCCTGCTGCTTCCCGGTTCCGGGTTTGAGGTGCCATCATCGTCGGCCGTGTCTGCGTCGATGAAGAACACGCATCCACCTGAAGAGACTTGAATTCTGCTACGAGTTGTTACTGAAGACATTGCTTCGTGTGAAGCGAGAGCCCTGGACGCTGAAGCTCAGACGCTGCGGAGTATTCTACCACGCCTCTGCAATCAAGCGGCGAATACAAGTTCGGGAAGCTACAGTCTTGCACTTAGATACAAGGGAAGTCCGATGCCTTGTGTAGGTGCCAATCGAAATGTGGTTTGGAAGGACCCTACAAAGGGCGTTTCCTAGTTAGGATCGACTGCGTGACGGGACATGTCATTGCAGGTACGATAATCGTCGGGACTGTTGTCAACGTGCCGAAGTTGTAAGGACAATGAAGTGGCTGTGAGGACAACTTTTTGACGACCATGAGCAGCACGTTCACCGCCGGCCACATTTGTGTGAGGTAAGCGTCGCCATCACTTGATTCTGAAGCGTCAGCGGATCAAAAGACGTTCGGTAATCTTGTCAATGGTTCTGTGATTACAGTCAGAAGCTCCGGTTGCTTCAGAGATGGGTTTTCGGCTTTATTTTCCTAAGCGTGCTCTTTTACCTTCACTAAACACTAAAGCTAATTTTCTAGCTTCCATGCGAAAATAGCTTCATGCATACGGAGATCACTTCCTAGCTAATCTTTAAGCTTTCAACCAGAAGTCGGTTAGTAGATATACACACTATACTGGGGTTGCAGCCGTATGTTACAGCTGTGCGCACTATTAGAATATTACGTAATGCTGCTAAATCAGTTGGAAACAAACAGAAACGTATAATTAAACGAGATAATTCAGCTGTTGAAACGCTTAGTGACAAGTAAATACACAGTAACCAACACGACCGGCGAGTAAATAATGGACCTTCTTATCCCAATGCTACAATGAGGACATCGGTCAGTTGGTCAAGCTTGCGCGATCATGGTTGTGCGATGGCTTTGTTGCTCTGAATATGCCTTACAAGGGAATTACTGCCTTCATTTCATGTCGTTTCGCGTCCTTTTAGATTATAAGAAGCATGCACCAAGTAGATTAACAACAAGCAGTGATAAGTAATGAATCATTTCTGCTAGATAACATGTAAATTATTTTATTTAATTCTGGTTTCGTGGCTACTCCGTTGCTAAAGTGCTGTTATCCTCGAAGTAGCCGACAAGGCTTGCCAAGCATGGCTGGCGCATTACGTCACAGGCGTGCACCATAAGTGTTCGGGATTTCTTTACGGCACTCTATTAAAAGCGGCTTTCCTATTATGAAAATTGCATCAAGTATTATGATGCTTTCCTATTATGAATAGCATCGAGTAGCTATGGAGAACTTGAAGATGGCGAAAAGTTCATCAAAGAAGAAAGCGCGAGGAACCACAGCTAGCCTTCGTACCTACGCGTCTATACTGTATCCAATCAGCGTCCGTTCTCGTGCGAAACATCAATTTCGGAGCTGCAGCTATAAGTCCTGCCAGGAAAAGGAAGCGAACGAGATTGCCTGACGGCCCGCCTCCCCCGTGGCGCAAATGGTGTGGGTCTTCGTTCAAGCGTGAAACTAAGTCAACAGGTGCTGACGCAGTGATGAACCCGAAAACCGTCTGTTGCCCGCGCAAACTCAACCGGAAAGAGAAAAGAATAAAGTGACGCCTTGCACTCGGGAGCGCGAACGTGTGCGTGATGTCGCAGATGTGGCTCTGTACAGCGGGGTATCGATAATATGGTTCACGACGTTCATGCTGTTTATGCTGTCGATGCTATATATGGACCGTACCATCGTTTACAAATCGAACGCAAGCAAGAAATGCAGAAGTAGAGCACCTTTCGAAAGGGATAAACGAGATCACAATCTTGCCGCTCTGCATATTCGGTCTTCAAAGCTGGTATACGCCTCACATCATGCAGCATCATGCTGTATCGAAATAATAAGCTGACATTAGATGTATTGGCGAATTTGAAAACGAAGGAACGCGTTCTAGTCAGCCCTAACTTGTATTTAATTAGCCCTAACTTGTCTGCAGTTCGAACGTCCATGATAGCACATTCTGAATACGTTAACTTTTGTATGTATAGAGGTTCAGTTTTTGACATCTTTGTAGGTGACCTGCACTTCTTGCTTTAAAATATTCCAATATATCATTAATAATAATCACTTGCGCTACGTATAACTAATGTGAGCCCTACAGTAATGCAAGGCTTAAGGTTTACGAGCGTCGCAGTAAAATTTACAGGCGCCTATACGTAACTGTGGTACCAGGCATCACGTTACTGCATGCATGCCATGATTCTGATAAATGTATATTGTCCATGCAATGTTTAGCAATATCGATGCTGCATTTAGACCTAAGAAGAAATGAGGAAACATCCAAGCCAGCGTGCCGCTTATATTTATAAAATTTGAAGATGTCTCTCCTTCCAAAATTAACTTGTTAGGGGGATCTAACAGCTTAGGTTAACTCTGAAAATAACTGTAAGCAGTTGGCTTACTTCTGTGTTTTATGGTTGGGCGTTTAGCCAAGTAATGTACTTATGCTTTTTCCCTGGGAACTAGGGAATCTGCCTATTTCCATTAGATACGTTTTAGGTTAGACTAGGTTACAGAGCTGCTAGTTTGGAGAAAAGCACAACTTCTAGTGTAGAAGGTGTCTTGCTTCATTTCTTTGGGCATTTGGGGCAACTTCGTTCGATCACTGAACTCGAACCACGCCTAAAACAGTTATAAATTACCGGTGCCCTGACCCTGCTGCGGATTTTTTCTTGGTGGATCTTTGAGAATGTGTAACGCAGACAAACATGGTTGCTGTGTTATGCAAAACGGCGATAGCAATGCCTGCTGAAGAACGAAAAGCCGGCACGTTTCTTGAGCGAATGTGTTTCACGTTCCAGCTGATGCCATACTTTGATGGGTACTTTGACTTTGACTGAACGTTAATAAAATATAAGGCTTGATACAAAGGTTTTTTAGGGTTACCACGAATCTGGGCTGACATTCCGCAACAAACGAATAGTAAGATTTGGATTATCGCACCACTAAAGCCGCACCTTACAGGGTTACAAAAGGTAATGTGCTGCTTAAAAAGATCCAGTAGTATGTTTTCAACACATCTCTGATGAAGAGTGTTTGACTGAAACAATCTTATGGGCTTAGATTCATCGCTGGAGTGACAGGTTGCCATATGATAAAAAAAAGAATGTACCGCTATTTTCCCATCTAAATAGAACACACTTGTCCTGGTTTACCGGGCCTTATTTAAGAGATGTGAGATGTGTTGCAGGCAAACATTACGCTACCTGCTGATGCAGGTGAAATAAAAAAAAAAGTGCATAGCCATGTTAGAGTTTATTCTGACCGAGGACTTTACACTATCAAACTTTGTCTGTCAGTCACGTAAATGTAACAAGGGATAGCAAAACTTGCTAAAAAATGCGATCGATAAACGCTCATGATTTTTGGAGACCGCGTTGTTTCTGCGCAAAATATGAATTTTATTTAAATGTGCTGCTGTCGTACGTATGGCAACCATCTTTTTGTTTCACTTCATCCTTGAGAATCTGCATTCAGTTGGAATACCTGCAGCCGCTGATGGCTGGAAATATTGCCTATATCACACATAAATAAAGAAACCGTTATGAGAGCTAGAACGAGATTGAGAGGATAACAAAATTTACGTTTGTTTAGCACTAAATTATGGATGGCAGAAGAACCCTGGTACAGCGTCGTACTAAAAACAAAGAAAAAAAAAGAATTGTAGCAGAATTCAATCGAACATGATTGTCGAAGTCTGCGATAACTTTCGTGAGTGACCTGCTGCGTATCATCTTGCAATCACGCTGCCGAACACAATGCCGAATGATACCACGACACAATATATCTAGTCGTAATCACTTGCAACTCAGCTGAAACTCCGTAGCAACCTGCACGATTCCTATCATCGTGGCTGCAATTTCGTTGCAATGACTATCCATCAAGCGGCCGCGCTCGACACGGACGTGTCTGTAGCGGACGCGGTACTATCGCTTTAATATATTTAAGGCTACGTGCACCTCGTGTCACATTGGCACATCCATTCAGGAAGTTTGGCCGAGAATGGAGACATACCGATATCACGCACCCAGCGACCCACGTTGTCTACTCGGCAACACAGCAGCCAGCACACTACCTATAGTCGCCCAAGCTAGTAGACAGCTTGGCCACTCGATGCGCCATTGTCTATTGTGCGAGATGGTCCAACCGTCCGAAGCGGCCAAAGTAGCTATACATAAGGTAATACATAAGATAATTACATAAGGTAATACACAAGATAATACCTATCGCTCTAAATATCACAGAACCCGGCATTTACTGCTGTTTTTGACCGCTGAATTAAATACGAGAACAGTTACAGAAAGTGGAAATGGAAGGGGACGCACCAGAGCACAAAACACGCTATCCGAGCCTGAACGAGCGTTTGAACCGAGCAACAAGAAAACAAAAAAAGAGAAACGATTTTTCGAACTCGAAAACAAACGACCGCACCACTTTGGCGAGACAGATGGTTCGAGAGGAGGTGGAACCATGAACGATATACGCTTCACCAGAAAGCGTGACGGGAACCAGTTCATCTTGCCGACTGTTTGAGCGCAGTTGTTCGCGCATTACCGAAGCGGCCCTGCGCAGCGCTTTTCAAATCCCGTTAAGTGCTGTCTGCGAGGAAGCGGGTGTGATTTGTTTCCGGCTGTTATTAGGCATCACGGTGGCGTTCGTCTGTTGATTACCGCGCCTGTTCCGTGCTCGTTTCACCGCGTGCTTTTTTGTGCGTGTTTACGCACGTTTTCCGGTGCGTTTTTATATTTACTGCCAGTTGTTTGCAAGGAAACAAAACGCAGCTCTAAAAGATTCGGCGGCTGAACTGTGATAGGGAAGCTGAGCGAACTACATACGTTAGAGAGAACTGGAGGGTACGCTCTGGCTACCTGGTGCGTTGTCGCATCAGAAGGGCTCTCTTAATGGGTCGGAAACAAGACGGAAGAAGTGAGTGACAGACACAAAAGCTACGAACATCGGGTGTGCCGACAAGCACGCTGGTTGTTAGTACAACTTGTGTCTGTCACTTACTACTCTCCTCTTGTGTCCATCCCATTAAGAGCTTTCCTGACGTGACGTGAGGGCGAAGTAGAACGCTGGACCAACAGGTGTAATCTGCAGATAATCTTAAGAAGATAAAAGTCTTGCGGGCGTAGTGTGTAATGGGTGTCTCTCTTTGTTCATGTTATCGTCAACTGGCCGATCACCAGTGGGCTGTGCAATGCAGAACACAAAACAAATATTGTAGGGTGTTGTGGATATGCTATTTTATCCTTAGAAAATGTGCAGCACTTGCAATTTGTTTATGTGCGAGGGCATGGCCAAACATAGCAAACACGCACACTGACATATTGAGTAGATAAACGTCTCTACTGGCAATGTATTGAAGGCGAAATTGGGCCAATTGAAGTCTGCTCTCAAAATGAAACATTGTTACTATATCGGACAGCAGGGGCTGGACACGCTACTCGAAAGAAATGCACCATTAGGTCGCTGATTCATATTGTCTGCTTGCTGTTTTGGAGGTTCCAATGATATGGACGATTCAGAGATTGTCTATTATTTCCGCATGATTATCCTCAACTATTACGTTTCCCGATCACCTCTTTCCTCTTTCTTGACAGTATAACAATTTAATCATGTTGTCATCATAGGGAGTGGCACTATCGCACATTGTACTGTAATCACTCGCATTCTTTAACAATTGCAGTGCGCGAAATGGTCAGAGCGACAAAATAGGCAGCCACTTTGATAGCTATCGTTGAGTTTCGCGTCGTCGTTGGGCACTAAATCGACTTTACACAGCGCATGAATAAATTTTGAGCGCGTGCTCGTGGAAACAAGCTGAACACGTTGAACCACAACGCACTCCGGGAAGGTGTTATCGATGAGAAAGATAATACGCGGGAAATAATTGGCTATTTGCTAATATTTTACCATAGTTCCCGGTTTACACAATACACAGTAAAGACTGATAGAAGAAACACTTTGAACTGCGTAACACACGTCACTTAGTTTTCTATACTTAATTAATCTCATATATGTCCAGAGTTTGTGCTTAGTTTCTGCAACCATAGTTAAGCGGAAATATTCTCTGCTATATCGAGCCCCAAATTCTAACCATTGCTGCACAATTGTTGCAGATGTCACGAGCGGCACGAGTCGCTAGTGATGATGAGGATACAGATGAAGTATACGTGGCCTGCAGCTTACTTTATTTTTTACTTGTAGGCGCGCCGCCATTCCGGGCTGCTACACGGATGATTCTTCAGTTTTTGTGCGTAGTGAAGTCAAATTAACATGGTCATGAAACGCCGAAGGGATTCGTACTGTATTTTTATATACGACTCGAATATAGTACACAACTTTGGGCCGTCAGATAGAAAGCGGCAGCATTAACAATCCAAGATGGCGGCACTCAAAGGCTTCCGCAAAATACTCCATAGTGCATTGCCATTCGGAGATTGAGGGTCATGCATATTTATTTGCACTTTCTTTGTCGGCACGGCAATGGTAAAATATACCCGCAGATAAGTTGTACCTTCGTAATAAGCTGTACATAGTCTTTACTTGACATTTTTAATATCAGCCAACGCAGTACTATGGACCTTTCGCTGTTTACAAAAACATACGCCCTGGACGTCTTCCAGTTTTGTTCACTGACGTAGCCCGCTAAATTCATCGGCCAAAACAGACACGGCGTGTCACCGCAGGGACTCGCTTGCGTGTTATAGTGCAAAAGTCTAAACGATTACCGCAGTAGGTGCGTTCGTAGTTTAACGAAGGAGAGTGTTTGTAAATGATTGATTTCGCTATTTTGTGACGAAGTGCTGGCGTATGTGTGTCTATAGCGAAAACGCTGAACGGTTGTCGGCTTATACGCGGACACTTTTTATCGAGAGCGGCCGCTTCACGCTGGCGATGATTCTTCGCGTTACCAACCGCGGTAGCCCAGTGGCTCTGGCTTGGCGTTGCTGAGCTCGAGGTCGCGGGTTCAATACCGGCGGCCGCATTTTGATTGGCACGAAATTCACAAAACGCTCGTGTACTTTGATTTAGGTGCACGTTAATGAACCGCATGTGGTCAAAATTTTATCCGGAGCGTTTCGCTACTGCGTGCCTTATAATCAGGTCGTGGTTAATTGGCACATTAAACCCCAGAATTAAAAAGAAATGCAACAAAGTTCTTCGCGTCAGAGGCCACGAGTTGTTAAGGATTAATTATACGTGTTGCTTTATGATCGGATGACATTTCGTGTAAGGCGTGAAGTAGATAAAGCTTCTCGTGGTTGGCGTTTCAATCTAAGCTAATATAATGGGTACTACAGTCAAGACGTAGTGTCGGCATTAGTATTCAGTGCGAGTTTACATAAAATGTTCATTTCGTAGCCTTTGCATCGTTGAAGCTGATAGTGTGTTTTCTTAGGAACGGGCTTGCCGAGCTATCTGAACTGAGCTGCACAGACATGGAACCTGACTGGGCATTGAAAAAGAAGTCGGTGGTGGAACTGGCAGAGGTGTGTCATGTTACCACGGCTTCCCCTATATGTTATACTCCGATCAAGGGAACATAAAGGTGTTTCTGGGTCAAATTGAACAACCGCTGCACAGGTACCCTGCTTCTTGTATACCATCTGTCCGCAAATGAACACACCTTGTTCGACTTGTAACGCGGACGTGACGTAACGATGTTTGAACCAAGGTGGTTCCTCAGCGCTTCCTTGTTATATGCAAAAACCAACTGTGCAGTCACTGACAGAATTCAAATGAGCCGCCTGCATATAGTGAACTTCATTCGAGCCGTCCGTAACACGTGCACAACTCTGCGTATGCGATCGTCTGCACGATGCATGCGGTTATCTAGGTTTGCCGACAATGTCACCAAGAACGTGCAAAACATACGGAAAAACGTTTTAAGGAGGTATCTCATACGTTAACGTTTTAAGGAGGTATGTTATACTTTAACGCTACGCTTTTCGTGTAACCCAAGATTAGTTATTGCTGAGTCATGTTCGCCACTCGCACGTGCACGGCCTGCACTAAATAGCGTGGAGCTAGTTAAACGCTGAACACCATGGCTGATTCCATTAAAGATCGCTAATCGTCTTTTTTGCAAAAGCATGCCAAGCTAGGGACAACTACGTCTGCTCGTGATGCACGTTGAAAGGCAAAATGATCTATATAACAGTGCGAGGTAAAATGATTAGGAGCCTTAGCAACACATCGATTTCGATAAAGCGCGCTTCGCCCTCAAGGAAAAACACGAAATGGTGCAAGTTCTCTTACCTGGCAAGAAGCACTCATCCGGCTGCAAATGCCGCGAGCGTACGACCATCATCACTGTTAAGGGCTTGCCGATGCGCCGTTTCAGGATGCATGCTGCTCCCTCTTCTGCTCGCTGGCATTAGGGAAACGATGGTATCGTAGCTCGATTCTAACTTCTTGTGAATATGCATAACGGTACACACTGCTTTGGATACCATTATTATTATTAATTTTTTTTTTGCATTTGCAAGTGCTGCTCAGACGACACCAAAAGAGGGCTCGACAAGCGCTCGATCTACGCAGCAGACAGCATTTCGGAATTCGCTCGCACGGATCCCGGATAAAACTTCGCGGCGCGGCCGCGGTGCTGCGTTCCGCTTCGTGAAAAACGCGAACACCGAAACAACTTAAAAACGCGCTTATCGTTCCAACGTTGTGGACTGATAAGGGCATGCCCGGAACTTTCTTTAGGCCACAGGCTCGCTCCTGTTATCGCGCGCGCGAGACCATCTACACTTACCATGACTAAGCACGTTTGTTGCGCTGAGACACGGTTATGCCGGGCATTTAGAGCACGCTTAAGTTGAACGGCACGTGGCACAGACGCTGCACATGATTGGTTCTCGAAAAGAATACGGGAAAAAGCGCGTGCAAACATTGTCAATTTCATGTCTAATTTCCTTTTCACGAGCAAGAAGCACCGAGAAGAATCGCTGGAGAATCTCGGCTTGCTTATAACAATAAATCCAGATTGATTTAGCGCTAACAGCTAACATATGTCTTTCCGGGATTTGTGCGTGGCCTTTCGTGCTTGTGATCATATATTGGAGTAAATGTTAAAGGTTAGCTCTAAGTGGCTTCTGGAATTAGTTAGCTTTGTAATTAATATTCAAATAAACATGCATCGCTGATGTGGTTATGTATCGAAGTACTGACCACGGAGGCGTTTTAGGGCCGCACAATTGGTACACGGACGCAGCGGATCAAACGCCTTCGTGGTAACCCGCCGTGGTCGCTTAGTGGTTACAGGACCTTGCGCTAACAAAGCACAAGGTCGCGGGATCAGATCCCGGCCACGGCAGCCGCATTGACACGGGGGCGAAATGCAAGAATGCCCTGTACCGTGTATTGGGTACACCCTAAAGAGCCCGAGGCGGTCGAAATTAATCCGGAGTCGCCCACTACACCTTGCCTTATAATCAGATCGTGCTTTTTTTGCACGTAAAACCCCAGAACTTAATTTAATTTAAACGCCTTCATGATCAACAAGCTCAAATAACAACCATGATTAACTGTGACTGCCTGCTCAGCTGGCAAAAAATAAAAGTGGAACAAGGTTGTTGCACGCCACAGCGAAAGCCAGAATCGCGCAAGGAGAGCGGCATGATGCATATAATAATAGTAATAAATATGATCCAGAAAACGTGCGTCATGGCTCAGTCAAGGCCATAAAATTCCATTTTTGAAAGCTCGCCGTAATCCATTCAACCAGATGTCGCTTCAGCAGCTTGGCCTTATAAGCGAGGGCCACGTCTACACAGCAGTAAACGTCAGTGATCGGTCATTTTAGCAAAATTTGCAGTTTCTTTTTTTGATATGCTTAAGCGCAAGTATTCAACATCATTGCTCTACACCAGTGACCTTTACGCTATGAAAGTTTCATATATGGACGTCTCAACTGCCGAGTCCGCGCTCACCGACACCAATACATCAACACAACGCCAGAAGAACCTACGGTACAAATCGCTGCTAAAAGGGGCCGCTAATTCGCGCTTGAATGCTTTCGAACCAGACGCGCGACAGCGAGCGAGAGAAAGACGTCCACACCCTGCGCGTAATCTGATGGACGTTTCGGCAAAGCCGCGCCGTGAATGGACGTCTTGTCACGCCGCGCTGTCCGGCTCGCGACGCGAAGCAAAAGGGAGGAGTGGACTGCTAAATGCCCTGTCCACGCAGATCAGATATGCTCGCAGAGAAAGCAGAATGAGACGAAAAAGACATAAAAAAAGGGATGACGAAAGATGAAAGGCAGAGAGGAGTTGACAGGACATCCAAATGGCCCCCTTGTCGACCTGCCCTCCGGACACGAGTTTCTTTTATTTTTTTTTTTTTTTTCGTCCACACAGGCTTGCGGGGGAGGTGTGCTGAAGCTATAGAACGGGGGATGAATGGCACCTCAACAGAGGCTGGCGAGTGGTCAAGTCTAGCGCTCGTAGACTTTTTTTTCTTTACTGCATCGGGTTAGAGCTAGGGTCCTTTGGCTAGCAGAAGCATGCGTCGACGGATCTCTTTATGGGCCAATCACTCATTCACCTGTTCTATTACCTCCCTCTCGGAGGCAGCAACGAACATGAGAGTTGAAAGCTGGATTATCTGGTTCGCGCTTAGTGTGTTCATCAGATCAAACGACCATACGAGAAAAAACAGTCGATATACGCGTACGATCAGCAAATTTCATTTCGTTTGGAATAGCACAGTACAATATGATACCGAGAGAATACGGTATGCTTAGAGATAATCAATTTCCTCGTTGCACTGTCATGTTATGTCACTGCAACGTACACATATCGCACCACTGGGGAACAGAAACTGTTAAGTTATAGTTGGCGCACGCGTGTCAGGTTTCTCTCGTCCCTGCGTCTGCGCAGTGCGTCTTCTTCAGCCAACGAGAACATTGCATTCGACCTGGCAAGTCGTTGCAAAGGTCCTGTATCTATAGCACAATACAGTCACGATGAGTGCACGGTACCGGCGAAGGAGACAAAACAAACAAAAAACTATCTAAGGAGCGCAGAAAGGCTACAAAATGTAATAGTGAATTCTGGCGGATTCAGTCAATCGAGTGAAAAATAAAACGCTCCGGCATTGCAGCGGAAGTTGTTCGACCATGTTGCCAATCTCGCATTAGACCACGTTGGGGGTTCTAGGCACAGCGGTGCACTTCGCGTCTTGCCATGTGTACGTCTTGACACGTTGACTTCTTCGACGTAGCCGACGATTTTGGGCGTTTGTCGGAGGCTCTGCAAACATTTCATTAAATAAAATTTCTACATAGCATCCTCATCGCTGCTGCTGCTGCTTTCTGAAAAGGAACTGTGCAACTGTCGCTGTCGCTATCCAGTCACGATGCCACAGTGACAGCGCTTGAAAAAGCGCTGCAAGCAACCGACGTACCCGATTGTTCCGAGTGACGGCGCCTAGTCGCTGGAGTTCCGGCAAAATCCGGCTCTATAAACGGACAACGCGGAGCGCTCCGTCGCGGAGCAAGTTGCCCCAATCGCCCAGTGGAAAGCGATCTTGCTCTGGATCCGCAGTGGAATTCTCGGCCGCGGAGGCTACGCCAAATTGTAAATTCCACAAGCAGTGGGTAATGAATTCCCCACTTCTCGTCTTCGTTTGACTTTAATGAGCACGTGCTCGCTTTTTACATTTCTTTAAAACAAGGAATTATGTTGGGCTTAGTGACAGGAGTACATCATGTCGATGTCCTGAGGAAACAGCGGGCTCCGTAATTTAGATTTGCGAACATTTTTAATGGAAAACATGGAAGCGAGCACATGGACACAGTGAAATTGACTCAGGTTTCATTGTGTCTTTTGTTTCCATATGGTCCGTTTACAGCGATATGAAGTGCTCAGAAAATCAGATGCTGACAGCCGTAGATATGTATGTTACGGTACGCCTATCGGTATACAATGGCTATCGCTGTAGCTAGTTATATTTGTAAGCAGTATCGGTATAAAAATGGCCGCACGAACTAGACCGGAAGCGCGCTTTACTGCCTTTAAAATTTTGAGTTTCGCACGTGATCCGTCACACGTGCTTCTATGACCTAACCTTGCAGCCACCAACCCAAACCAAGAAGGCCGATGTCCTCGCTCGCGGTTCAAACCGCGGCCTTGGAAGAAAATGCTGACGTTGTGCGTAAAACTCGAATAAAACACCAAAATTCGCCATGCCGTTACGCTTGGGAAGCCGCAGAACTGTGGATCGACCGCGCTGCCGAAACGGACGACTATAGACGGCATCTCCGCAGAGTGTGATCCATAAGCGAGTCACAAAGCGAGGCACACGACAAGCCGCGAACGAAGCCATCCATCATGTTCCTTACCACTCGGGCGTTGCCTTTTCTATCTTCCCGTCGGGTCGACCCCTTATTGGGGCTGGGCCCGTAGTGCGGGATTACGCTGCCTTCGTCACCGATCTATGCGTATACGGCGCACTACAGCGCTTCTGCCTCGGCTGGCCGCCGTGACAAGTCAGCTGTTTTGTTCATTCTCTTGTCCGGTATATACCAGCGGGCTTGAAGCGAGCCTAAATTTGGTTATGTAGCGCGCCGAGTGAGGCGGACGACCCAGAAATGTCTGCCAGGCGCAGAAAGCGCCACCCCGTCACACGTCGTCGACGATGTTCTAGGGCTGCGCCACCCGCCGTGGCTTGGCTTGGCTTGAGGCGGCTCGGTGCGCTTCACTACGTCTACTTTTTTTTCTGTCAGTTTTTTTTCTGTTTGCTTTCTATTTCCCTTCCGTTTTTTCCTTTAAACGAGAGGGTGGGTTTCAAGGACGAAAAAAGGCAGCCTACTTGCGCACATAGTTTTAAATTCGTGTTTGGTCTTCGCAGTGGTAGCTCGAGATGACGGCTGTCGGAAAGAAAGCTGTTACGTGTCTACATTGCGGATATGAAAATAAAACCTGGAAGCCACGGATGACAGCCTTTTGAGAGAGTTATTGCGTGCCTACGTGCATAGGAACTGAGAGAAATTTTAAAAGTCAGATTTATGTATGCCCAAGAAAAGAATGCGGAAGACGAATCACGACGCAAAATGAAGGACGATGAATTAAAATGAATGTTCAAACGCATACCGAAACAGCAAGCGGCGCGCAGTTTGTAGAACGAAAGGCGACTTTGCACGAACGTGGCCTTGTTCGGACGCGCACGTAGCACTTCCTCGATTTTTGAGTGAGGGCTCCCAAGACCTGCCTTAAAATCATGTAATCTGTCGTATCCGTGTTCCTGTATAAGCAGTCGATTAAGAATTCATGCATGTAAACTCAGAGCGAGCTCGACGATCAGTCAAAGAATGCTGAGACTAACAACCCCACATAACTCAAACGCCATTCCCCATCAAGTAACATTAGAACTTGTCCACCGTTATTTCAGGTTATGAAGTGCACATTTGTACAACAAGAAAAACTTAGTTGAAGAAAAATATAATTAGTTTAGCACTAAATCAATTTTATGTGGTTTCCTAAACTACCCACAACTGGATACTCATACTCAAACTTTAGCTATAGGGGCTTTGAGTTAAGTTTATTACGCTTAAATCAGAATTTAGAATGAGCGCAGCAAAAATGATATATTGCGCTTTGTGGGGATAAATAATAATTCCTGTATTGGTTGTCCTTATCGAGGCAATAAGTGTTAGTCTAGCGATCAACATTTTGCTTTGAGAAGAGCGGGCTGCTTTCCAACGCACATCAGAGTTTCACGTTTGTGACTGCGTGGTCCCGCCTTCGTGTTGCAAGGTGTCGTAGAGAACGACTCCAATGAGAAGGCGCGGAGAAAAAAATGAAAATTTCAGGAGCCATTCCACTCTGTAAAGGTGGATGAGCAGTGGAGCTGTATAGATGGTATATCTAAATTTACAACACAGAGATACATAAATGTTTTGGTGTTTATTTTTTCTCGCAAGGTACTATTGCTTTGTGGTCACTATGGTTGACGGTCAAGGGTTCGGTGACGACGATACACTTCTTAACCAGTCCCCTCGTGTACGTCGGCTTCGACAGGAGGCGACGTTTATGTCTTCCGCAGCGATTTACCTGGCATGACGCGAGTATTTAGCACGATTCCCCAAAGTTATCAAATCCGCCCGTTTTGTGGCTTGCAAAAGCCCACAAAGCTTTAGTAGTCAAGAACCAGTATATCTTCACCGCACCGGGGTCAACGTGGCATGGATGAACAATACACCATATACTTAACTGCAGTGGACAGATTCGCCGATGGCTTGCGTGTGTAATGTTCTGGATGGATCGCAACAAGTGTGGTGTAACGGTGACAAGAACATTTATTGGCGTCTGCAATTTTTATTTTGCCACACAAGTCAATCTCTCATGGTCGTGCTACAACTGAAAACCTGAATCTACTCTCAAGCTGCGTGACATTCTTGGCTCGTGAAGAGGGCTTTCGCCAGCGCGTTGCCCTTTACGAAAGCGCTTCTGACTGAGAACTGAAGTTAGTGACTAGCATTTTCTGTACGCGTGTGTGTGTCGCTCTTTTGTTTGATCACTTATTGTTTTCACTCATAACCTGAACTTGTGTGTCAGTCCGTCAGTCAGGCTTCACATCTACCGCTTTTCATAAAATCAGCATTTATCTCTTTCTCTACGCAAAGACAGAGGACATTGCCCTCTCACAACAAACATGAACACACACAGTCACAGCTGATAACAATATTCGGTTGAGGCCAGTGTGCTCCCATAGGAAAGTTGGAGAAAAAATTTCAACTATTATATTCTCGGCCCAATGTTCTGCCTTTCGTGCCGCATTAAAGCGTCATTTTCATTGACAACTTCCGTGTACAGTGACAACGTCACTTAGAGGAGCCGTGAGCATTCTCGGCCTTGCAAACTGACTCACCAATGACGCGACCGAGGTTCTGAGCCTGATAACCTGGCTGCTCTAATTCGCCATTGTTTCCGCACGACACTCTGTACACATTATGTACACGTTAGGAAGCAAGCGACGCTAAAAACGTGACAAAGCAAGAAGACACAAGTCAGTGCGCGTTTCATACCCTTATGGTGAATATACGCTGCGTGGTTAATGTTGTGCTATCCTTTTCTATCGAAAGCGTTCAACAATCACCGCACCCCTTCCATCTCGCTACAGGCATACGCCTAGTACTTTGATACGTCTTTGTGGACCCTAGTTGCCCTCCGTCGCAAAATGCGTGGCACTATAGCGAACAGCTGCTGTCACAATTATGCCAAACCATTGCTATTTTACGCTTTTCAACGTAGCAGAGGTCTATATCTTGTTCATTATTGCTTCCTGTTACAGAAACCTCCCAGGGGAACGAATAAATGAGAGACTACAGGGTTTTGCCATCTAACCATCGATGTTGTGGTGTCTGGGCTTCGCTCCACCTTCTCAGCTTTTGATTGTTGCTCAGAAGGCGTGGTCCTTGACAAGCCTTCGAGTAACCATCAAATCTTGGGAAGTCGCAAATGCTTCTAGCCCTGAAGCCCACATCCCCGCCGCATCCCTTCAATCTAGGCGATTCTCTTCTCTGCGGAGACTACCGCCTGCAAAGAGATTGATGGTGAGTATCGATTAATTGCTGAAAGTTTTTAATTCGATCAGACTACACAGCTTTCTTTGTCAGTGTATCGGTATGAGGCAAATTCATAGGACCATTTATTGTTACCACAGTTGTTAAACGGGAGATAATTGTTACTGAAGGTATAATGCGGCGGTAGCATACACATGCTGAGTCTTCAATCGTATCATGTTTCCTTACGTCATAAACAGCCGACGCTTACGCTTTCAGGCATTAATGGACCGTGAAAACTTTTATTAAGAATTTTCTCAATTGAATTCAAAAGTTCGCACCAGACGTATTGGCATCATAATGTCATATGCGGTCTGTTTTCTGAGCGCTTCGCACACTGCTACCGCTCAGAAAGAAAGAAACAATCGAAATGATATCTAGCAAGTCTAGGAGGTCGTACATTCACTGAATGAAGCGAGGACACGTCGCTCCTGGTCGGCGTTTTCAGCAGAATGCACATGCGCACATGCGCAAGCACTGAGTATCTTTTAAGCATGTTCTTTTGCATCTATCAGTAAGACCACCTGAGGCTACTCCACACTCGGCACAAAGCGAACTCGCCATGTGGGCAAGGCTTCTTTCAAGAACGTTAGGTTCGCCTATCGACACATCCACCAGCCGGTCTGATGCACTTCACTCAGTTGATCATCTTCCATTCAGCTTATAGTTAACGTTGTTTAGATCTTGATTTAATTCAGTATACAGCAGTGCCTGATGACGACTTCGAAGGGTGGTGCAGTGCATTCTGAAGCACAAAATGCTCCACACTATCTTATGAAAAGTGACGTCAGCCATAACAGTTTCTGCTGTCTAGAAGTGACAGGCCTGATGCAGTATAGTATCAGGAAAACAGACTGCGACCGTGAGTGCTGGGCCTACTAAGGCTCACTTCTTTCTTAACAGTCGTCTTTATTCAGGAATTCAATGTCACAATAGGTTATGACAAAACACAGCGCTTACATTAACAATGAAAGCCAGTTTTACAGACGCGGGCTCCTTACGCCTGATGCGTTTGATTAGCAGATAAATCTATCGTGCACAATATTTCGCGCTATGCTTCACGAGGTATAAAGCTCAGACTAATGAGTGAAAGAAAACGATGGCGATAACGACGAAGTGCGCATGGGTTCATTAATATTATGGCATTAATATTATAAATTGTGCAGTTTAGGAAAATTAATCTGTCGGTTCTGATTACTAAATTGCACAGTAACTGTAGTTTCAGAAACCGTATCTAAAAGTTCAGGTGCCCAATTCTTGGCCAATCCCCCGGAGTGGGTACAAGCCATGTGTTGAGGATATCATCATCATCACCATCATCATAATCATCGTCATAATAATCATCTCAAATGTATCATTGCACTGATCGCTGTGTCAACAATATTGTGTGTAAAAAAACCCACCCCTTATGTAATACCCCCTCGGGGGTCTTTAAGGAAATAAAAATGAATGAATGAATGAATCTTCATTCGCCATTTGACCACGCAAGTGAGTGATCTCGCCAATTCAGCGAGGGCCCTGTGTTATTACAAAGATGCATCGTTCCATGATTGGGCCACGTATGGTGAGCACGTGGTGAAATGCTTCATGGCGAGACATGCGCCTAGTCAGCGGGAGACGGAAGACAGAAGGCCGAAGTGTCGGACGCTGGCGATCAAGGCTCCAGGGAACGCGGCCGTCCATGGAGCTACCGCCCGAACGTTGACCTTGGCCAAGGCGTTCGCCAGCACGAGTACTGCAGCTAGGAGCGTGGCTTGACCTGCTGAGCAACCCCTGGGCGCGAGCATTGCGGATCGCGGCCAAGGCGTCTCCTCAGTCAGCTGTTCAGCGTAGCACCGTTCGTGGCCTGGCTAATGGCCGCATATGCGCCGGGCACTGCGGCAGGCACTCAAGTTGTCCGCTGCGCAGGCTGACCAATCCAGCAACATGCACTGCGGCTCGGATGCAGGCTGACTGCTGAGCGGTCGTCCCCGGTTCGTCAAGAGCCATTTTCATCTCATCGTCCCACATCGAGACGTGTTCGACGTCGTGACGTCATCGTCCCATCCTTCGGCAACCTGTCATCTCCTGTCCACAGTAGCGTGAGCTGTTTTTACCTGTTTGTTCCTCGGACTCATAGCAACCTTAGTTCCTCTAGCCTAGTATGTGTGTCGTGTCGTGTGCCTTAATGTTTTGTGAGGTTGTGGTGCGGTTTTTGTAGTTTCATAAATGTACTTTGCCTTTCACCATGAGTTCAACTGCTTTTCTTGCTTCATTTCCTCATCGTGTGCCACGTAAACCAAGTGTGAAGAAAGTCCCGTAATTTCTTTACACTGAGAAACTTCCAGCATGACTTTTAGAGGACAAGGACACGACAATTAAGAATGAATTGAAAACTCCCCTTCTGCTTGATGTCCAATGCGTAAGTCTTACTGTTGCCAGGATTATTTATGTTCCTTGTGTGAAGTCCTTGAAGGAAGCTGTTTGCAGGAAAAGGTGAATAAAGTCGACAGCTATACAGCACGCCAAGAAATGCTTTCAAAGACGTAGGTGATGTATCTTGGTGTTCGTGCCAGACGTATTTCTCTGCTATGTCAAAGCGTCAGGATTTGGTGCTAAAACCGGGAAATGGGCCTTTATTTCAGAAGCTCCTATCTGAATACACGAGAACAGAGAAATCGCTGTTCTCGGATTTCATTGCGCCGAATTTGACGTGATTTGTTGCATTCAAAAGAAACATTTCATATCTACCGAGAGCATGGAAGAACCTCTTGATTTAGGTAATCAACCTCTCCCCCCCCCCCCCCCCCCCTCCAAAAAAAAAAAAAAAAAAAAACGTGGTCAAAAATCACCAAACAAATCCGTCTGAAACATTAAGCTTACACCTCCGTTACTAAGCAGCAAAAATACCGATATCACGGTTCTGTAAACTGTCTATAGCGACATATAAAGCGGATAAGATCGATATATTATAAATGACTTGAAATATCAAAATACTTTGCGAGTAGGAGGTTCGAAAATCCCTAGTAAATATTGTAGCGATGTCGTGTTGGCCGTAAGCTCCTAGTTATGTCCCATTTGTAAGCTTCAAATGCTCTAACACACGAAGTATACGGAACTGCAATATCTGTACTTGTTGCAGAGTTACGTATTCGTAGACTTAGTATTTCAATTTAAACACTACTGATCGTTCTGCAAAACTAAGTCGCTAAATCAAGATTTCGCTTCCAAAAGAAGGCAAAATGCAGCTCTTAATGCAGCTCTTAAATCTAATAAATTTAAATCATATTAGTTGAGGGGTTGCCTAATGGGAACATCTCCACGCTTCGCGCGTATTTGAATAGAGAAATTAAAGGTAGCCCTCACCTAAAGCCTTTCTTAAAATATATCTGGGTTAGATACCGGGGCCCTTGTTTTAAGAGCTTCATGCTCTTTTGATCACATGCTCTCGTTGTGCCCAGCCCTTAACGCCTCTCCGCCGATCACGAAAGAGCAATGTGAGGAATCCCTCAAGAGCAGCATTCTTCACATTCAACTCCAGGCTGTCCAGAGGGTCCACGCCATCGCGGCGGGACTTCGTCTCCCGGTGCCATCGTGGGCGGAGCCACCGACTTGATCTGGGGGAACCTTCGGCTCCCCTAGATCTCAGTTCCTCAGGACTCCAATAAAGTTCTTGTCATGTCATGTCGGAATACCATATCTAACCAATGTAACTGCTCGACTCATTTACGTGCACGAAAGTTAATTTTGCTGAGCCTGAGGCATTTCCGAAGTAGCTCGTGACACCGTTTAATGTTACAGGTTTTCTTCTGAGATGGCCTTCACAGGCTTCCCAATCTAAGTGTAACATCGATGTTTTCAATCCAACTGCTCCTCATTCGCTCGTAGGTTCAAAACATGTTTGCGCCGCGAACTTTTAATCAATTTCAGTTTTAACTGGGGGTACTGACGGAAGCGAGACAGCTATATTTATACGAAATAAGGTGACGAGAGGGCGCTTGAAAGAAAACCAGTGGAAAGAGTGTGGCAAAGCGGGCAAGCGGAGAGAATGAACACGGCAATATGGGCGCGAAAGGACAGAGGGGAAGCGGCGCCCGAAGAAGGTTGGGAAGGAGGGGGAAGGTAAGCGAGAGAGAAGGAAGCAGCCGCTCGACGCAGTCGCGACCGGCAATATGAGATCTGCTGACGGCGGGAGAAATGGGGCGCGGAGGGAAGAACGAGGGGCGCCAGGGGTCGTAGGTCACGAAGGTTCAAGATGCGGCCTGACTTTGCCCTGTTCGCCCCGTGTTCCTCCTTCACCTCCTCGTCGCGTCCCCACCCCACCTTGGCTTCTCCTGCCTGTTCGTTTACGCCGCGCGACGGGCAAACGCACAAAAAAGAAGGAAATTAGCGCGAGGTGGTGGTGGTGGTAGTGGCCGGTAGGGGGCGCGCCCTACATCATCGGGTTCGCGCCTGAAAGGAAGCTGCCTGTTTTCTTCTTTCGTAGATTTTTTTTTTTTCGTTTTCGTTAAAGTACGTGCGCACCCGTCTTGTGTGTTTCTCCCTGGGTACCTCAACATTTTCTTGCGTGTTTCTTCCTGTCTGCCGATCCTATTTTAGTTCCCTTTCTTGCATTTTATTTCCCTTTCGCTTAAAATAAAAAGGAAAGCTTTCCGTGGCAATGCGAACGCTTCTTAGTTCCTTTCCGGCGCTTGCTTGCTCAGTGGGTGAGGCTAAGATAAAGAAAAAAATTATGTGTACATATATACAAAAATAATAATAAAACGTCAGTGGGATTGTGTACGTGACGTCAGGAGGAGAAGTGGGCTCCGCTGATGAAGAGTGGGGTGGGGGAGGGGGGATCGTTCAAGAAGAAAATGCGACGACCCGCTTGGGGCGCCTTTTCTGTGGTGCTTAACGTTTTGTAAGTAGGGCACTAATGTTGATTCCGATTTAGAATCTTTCCCATCGTCCCCCCCCCCCCCCCCCTCCCTTCCACTTTCTTACACAACGATGCTGCTGGCTAGCGGAGCGGGGTGGAGGGAGTGTGGAGAAGGCGGACGCCATTTTGTTGTCTCGCATTTCCCACATGTGACGTCGATGGCTGTACAGAGAGAGAGAGAGAGAGAGAGAGAAATAAAAGAAGTTGAGCGCGAGTGGGGGGGCGCCGCTCGCCACCTGAAGACGTTCTTGCGAGGCAGCCAAGGATGAAAAGCGAGAGTTCATTCTTCTGCACCGGCGTGTAGGGTGGGTGCGCGCTTCGCCGAGATGCATAACGCGTACGCGACAAAAAAAGAAGTAAAAGACGATGGTTAAAGATTGGGAGCGTGGGAAAGGTATGGGACTGTAGCGGTACTTTGGCTCCCCTTCGCCTCACCTTCTGCTTCCTCTTCTTCTTATCTTTTATTAATCTCCCATTGCGGCGTTTGCGTTTCCCCTCGTGAACCACCATCTGACCTTTCGCATTCCTTATTTTGCGTATCTTATTTTTTTTTCTCTTTACACCCCGAGATGACGAAACCTACCAAGAGGAGAGAGGATCTTTCTTGGCGCCATGTACCGTTTCTCGGCCCCCTGCTCTCGGCGCTCTTTGCGGCGATCTCTACGTAAACGCACTGAGGATATTTCCTTTTTTTCTTTCTGTTTTCGCAGAATCTTTATCGCCGCGACTGATTTCCTTCGCCCCCTCTCCGGACGCCCGCGGTCGCTGAAAAACGGGAGGTGCGGTGCTTCGCCATTGTGTCGCGGGTGACAACGACGTGGCGCCGCTGCTCGTACGCGACGCTTTCACCTAAGCGCTGAAAATCCATCGATCACGGGCACGTCAACCGCGATGCAGCATATGGATCTTCAGTGGCTGAACTGCGGGTTCGTATTTTTAATAAAAAGTGGCGGCCGCAGAGGTCACGGAGGTCATCCAACCGGGGCGCGAATCGCTCCCAAACGTACCAACATTGTCGTGGAAGCCCTGACGATAATACGAGACGAGAGCGTTCCAGTTTCGAAGCCTAACGCTCAGATCTCAAATAACGCCTGAAATGAGGACCTCGAGCATCACTTGCGCAGCGGTAAGGACGGATCACGGGTATACATGCGAGGCATCGTCAGTGTTTCGTCAATGTTTAACATTGAAGCTCATGCTATAGAGAAAAGTCACATGGTTTCGCCAAGTAGCAGAATGAGGTGACAGCTATGTTGATAAGAATGTAATAAAGATAGATTCTGGCGAAATAAGCAACGAAGGAGAAGTTGTGAATCCGTAGAGAGGGTCCCTCAAAGAAACGCCTTCGGTGGGACCATAACAGTGGACCGTGACGACAGAGGCGACAACGACGAACGACGACTCACGAGAATTGCCTTGTGATCGAAGACATATTGGGGGTAATATAGTTTTTTCTGACAGCGACTCCTTCGTCCGAGGAAACATTTCGTTGATAAATGTGATGGCCATATCTGCAACGTGTGGAGGTGAAGACGGCAAATCAGTTCTGCATAAGCCCGCAACGTGGCTAAAGGTTCGTGACAAGAAAAAAAAAAAAAAGAATAGGAAAGGGAAAGCGCTACTGCACGTAGCGCGAAGCTCTGTTGGGTTTCTTTCGCAGCTTCGTTCTACAGTCGGCTGGACGACAATTTTTCGTTTTACGGAGGTGAAGACACTTGTCTAGAACGTGTGAGTTGCGTACTCCGGACTACGCTGGCGTCATTAGCGCTAACGGAATAACGGATAACGAAACCGGCTGGATGCGTCCATGCACGACTAAATTTACGAGATGTCTTGTCTCCTCTCGCCTTGCTGGTATAGCATAATGCTTTGGCACGGGCTTTCGCCATCAGGGGTGCGTTCTAGACCAATGTCTTGACCTGTGTTCGTTACGATAGACGGATGATGCAACTCTACCAGCCATCGCTGCGGAGATATTTTAAGATGCTATTTAGGAATATCTTTGAGTCGAGAAACCGCTGAAGCAGGAGGTAAGTAGGAGTCCCGCCGAAAATACGAAACTAGTAGAGAAACAGGGCACAGGCCACCCTTTCAGTCAGGCATTTATGATGCGATGTTCCTAAGGGGGCCTTCAAATTTATATACTTTTGTGGAAAACAGGCATCAATTTTGCATGAAATTTTGCACAAAAATTAATGGATTACGGATATAGACATCTTATAGGTGATGCGTTACATTATGAAGAGAATTGAAATATTTGTTGCAGGTAGATACACTTGTGATCTGAGTTGAGGGTGTTCTGATGCAAGAAAAGACGCATCAGTGATTCGGAGCATGACATTGAACTTCTCGTAGGTGTGGTAGTGTACCTAATAAAATACTACATTGTTGCATTACTCCGCGTAATTAAGTGACATTTAACGTTTTTTAGCAGAAAGTTACTCATACGTTTGCATGCGCCGCTGTGTTCTAGGTTGCTATGTTGCCTTCCCCAGTAGGAACACTTAAAGGTAAGTTGCGTATAATCTTTGTAGTTACTAATCTCGAGAATATTCACTTATTTGGATGGTTTGATGCATGAGCCCGTTATTAAAGAAGCAGAAAATTGCACTTTGTGTGCCTCTGTCTTCACCTATCGTCCTCTTCTTTTGAGCGCATTTAAGTCATCTTATAGTAAACTAACTTTAAGTAGCAAGGAAAGCAGTAATGCTCATATATTTCTTTTATGACGTCCAAAGATGTTTATAAGTGCTAGTGACAATTTAGTAGGCCCCGCACTATTCATTTTAAATCCGGGTGGGCTTCACGTAAGCTTCTCCTTTTCCGCATTCCTCACTCGCCCACTGCTGATTCAGGCATTGAAAATAATGTAACGCTGGTACGTGTGGAGGGCGACACTCGAGCGATAGCCTAATCTCTGTCAGTCTGAAAACAACAGGCCGGGTATGAGTTCAGTGTGTTCGCTATATGTACACGCGTGTATAGCGCTGTTCTTATCACGTGCTCCTTGATAACACCAACGGTGACTTTCCGGAAGGCAAAACGAAGTGGGGCGAATCACGAAGCGTCTAGAAAATGATTAATTTAGATTTTTTAGTAAATCTTAATTAATACCGGCGCTAAATTCAGTACGGATTGAGCAAGATACGGGATAGAATATTGTGAGAGGAAGGTTAACCGGGAAAGCGTCCATTCGGCTACCTCACACAAGGAAGGAGAAGGAGAGAATAGAAAGTTAAGAGAGCGAGAGAGAAGAAAAAAAGCTTCCTAAGATATGCACGCACAAGTTTCATGCGATTAAAAGCGATCGTACACATTGTCGCTGATATTAAAAAAAGAGAAAAAAAATGGACAGGAACCATTGAAGGATGATTGTCGAATTCAAGCAATAGCTTCCTGGCAGACCTGCCGAGATATGCTGCTGGGAACACTTATCGGTTCATTCTATTGGTTAATGCTTCGACGCGTGTGGATGCTGTAATAAGGGGGGGGGGGGGAGGGGGGGATAGACAAAGAATACGTCGCCTGAAAAAACAGAATAGCGCCTTTAGAGCCTTGTGCGCCCCTGACCGGCGAGTTCTGTATTTTAGGATCATGTCTGTACCAAGGCCAGCCGTCCTTACACAGGGCAATCTGGTGCTCATACGTACGGGAGATATTGTCTCTGTTCATCAAATTAATCACCGTCGGACAACAGGCAACCGAAAGCCTTGGTGCAATCGCACACTGCGACTGTCAGGTAATCCGATGAGGGCGGAGTGTAAACGCAATTCCGAGCCGCTGCGCACACATGACGAGGGAGTCTGAAGAGACCAAGATACTGTTATGCCATGCCTACGGTGTAAGATACATACTATTTAGATGAGGACACTCGCCAGACTCGATCGACCAGATAAAGTAGCAAAGGCGTGCGCCGACCGACTCGGTGACGGCAGCGGATACCTATCGGCAGTACGACGCAACTTCAACACAGAAAACTTTTTATTGGTTTAATCTCCCGTTCTTATAGCAACCGGCGGTTCGCGGGAAATACGAAATGACTGTGTGACGCGCGAAAGTAGGTCACCGGGGAGAGGGCATGAGCGCGTTCCTTGTCGGCACAAGCTCTCGCCTGCGTTCTAACTGAAGTTGCGTCGTTCCGCCGATAGGTATCCGCTGCCGTCACCGCCCCCGATAGACGCGCGCCCTTGCTACTTTATCTGGTCGATCGCTTCTAGCAAGCAAGCCGAGAAGTGTCCCCACCTAAAGAGTATATATCTTACATCGTGGTCATGCCTTCTTGAACGTTCTTTTTATGTGCTTGCTAGACACTTTACCCAAGCTTCGCCGCATATCCGAGCGCTTCTTCTCTTATTATTTTCCCCGTGCACAGCTGCTTCAAACCAAAGTTTCCAGTTCAGCCGTAACAATAGAAACATGACAAACGCCGAAAAACGAAGAACAGACGACGTTTATTCTGCGTGCTCCAGTATGAATGTTTGTACTTGTATTCAAGGTCTAAGGTGTCTTCAAGCTGGTTTTTTATTTGTAGTTCTTTGTTTGGAGTCTGTTTCCTAATTGACTAGGATGAATAAAAACATTCCTTCACCTTGTTGCGCGTCCTGTCTGAATTGAGCACCGGTAAAAACATGTTTAACGGTACGCGTAATGAAAGCCCAGCTATATTGCTTGTTTGCAATAATTTCGAGCTGAATGCGAAATTACTTCCAGCCCGAGGGAGTCATGCTACTTTACTCAGTTTAAAATTGTGCAGGACTTGACCTAATGCCTAGGCCAGAGTTATCGGCGTATATACGTGAAAACAGCCATCTGCAGCTTTGATTGGGGCTTGAATGGCTATTTGGTTAATCGAAACTGCTGTAATAGCAACTTGAGTACTTTTAATAGTCCACAAGTTTTTTTTTTCCAAGAACATGATTACGACGTCTTTTTTTATAGTGCATTCTCCACACAACCCCCAATCGGAGATGCTGGGCGGAATCAGAAAAACGATTGTAAGTACGCGAATGCTTCCATCTACACGGGGTATCAAAGTGAATGGAAGGCCTGATTTGAATTTGAGGCCATTGAATATTATAACTTAAGAGCAAAAAAAAAAACAAAAAAAAAACGACAGTGACAGAAAACGGGTATCCGCAGTGGGTACCGTGGGATCCTGCTTCTGTAACTCTGTCGTTTGTGTGTTAGCGCTTTTTCTTATTACATTGCCGTACCAAGAATCGATATTCAGTAGTCTCATTAACCGCGTCAGTGAATTTTTAAGGAAAATGATAGGAGAAGTTGCACGTAATATTTTTTTAACGTTTGTTTCATTAGTGCGTAATAGTACACGGTATTTGAAGCCTCGCTTCTGTATGCAATAATCGCTGTTTGAAAATGATTAGGTGTCCCTCTTTACTTTGGCGGCCCGTGTACTGGCTTGCTTGGACGAACGCGACGAAGATAAGTGGGAGGAAACCGAATATCCCATGCCTGCTGCACAAAGGTTTGTCATTCATGCACTGAGGACAACGATAAGACAGTGTTTACAGTAACCCGCGTAGTTTGAATCACCGTCCTTTCTGCGCCAATGTGACGTGGCGGTCACTGCCCTCCCAATGCTGACGTGCAATAGGAAAAACACTTATCTCTCGTCGGAACTCATGGTTACCCTGCGCTACAGGACAGCTTCACCAGAGTGTGCCTAATAGGTACGCTCCGCTCGCGTTTCACGCGCAGAGGCACAGGAAGGAACAGCGTTGATTTCGCATTTTTAACACGAAAGTGTTTTATGCCGGGGTCCACCAAGACTTCAATGACGTATTTCCGTCACGGAAATACGTCATAGAACATAATACAAAGAAAGAAACCAGAAGAAAAAGTTCCACAAACATGCAAAATTTGGAAATCGAACCCACGACCTCTCGGTCCGCGACGATAGATCGCCGAGCGTTTAACCCATTGCGCCACAAACGCATTTGCAGAGAGCTACACAGACGCGCCTTATATATCTAACACTCCTCCGTGTACCCGCGCTCTTGCTCGGGGCGGTGCCGCCGCCTACGAGCAGAAAAGAGAAGTACTGCATTATGACACTAACGCGCACCGACAGTGAACGCTTCGGTGGTCTCAGCACTACGACGCCTCGATGCCAGCATTCGAAGGGACGCTGGCATCAAGAAGCACTACCAACGCCACCTAGGTGGCGTTCACCGTACTCAGCACAGCGGAGCGTGGCCTCCGCAATTAGCTCTGAAAATGTTTCTGAAGTTGATCGCGGAGGCTGCAATTACGACGCGCTGTACGCGCTGATTTGACTCGGTGACGATTCAGTTACGTGCTTTGTCTTGCGCGTTGTATTAGTGTGTCAGTTACGTGCTTCGTCCTTCGCGTTGTGCTAGCGTGTGCAGCGTAGTGCAGCTTCCATATGCACGACGGTTGCTCATGGTCATCGACGTTGGTAGTCGTGATGGAGGAGACGTGCCACCAGGCGTCAGCGTGGGTGCATCAACGCCTAAGGGCGCTTTAGCCACAAAACACCAATAGACATTATATATCAATGTGCAATAAACATTACACTACTTCTGTGAAGACACGTTTCACTTTCGTGTTCTATACCGATTCCTATATAAGAGGGATCAACCACAGTTTTTGAAAACCGCGCTTCCCAGACACGCAGGCGGTGCATAGTCAGCTTGGGTACAAAACGACCTCCAAGTGGACGCACTGTCACGCTCCGCTCAATTGGCTCGGATGCGGAGCGAGTACGGCATTCTATCATGCACTGCCTGCATAAGCGTTGTGCTCACGCGCAGTAGGTTCTTGCTGAGTGTCTGTGCGCAGATTGCTAATTATGCGGTATAAGTGGAGCGGACCATGAACGCTCCGCTGAAACTCTCTAATGGGGTGTTTTAGCTGAGCGTTTGGGGTGTGGCGCTCACACCAATGTATTCTATTCATCAACCACTATATATATATATATATATATATATATATATATATATATATATATATATATATATATATATATATATATATATATATATATATATATACCGTAACGTTGGACTGCTGTTATTGGTGGTGCTATATCATTCCTAGGATTAGCACCAACTACTTTAAGCGCAAATAACCGTATATAGGCAAGGTCTATAGCAGAAGGCCTTAAGCCTGTACGTACTATACCTTTGGAGGTACTATCACGTCGGAATGAAACGTGAATGGGAAGAAATAAAGATGTCTTACTTCTGATGATTTCAAGATGAGATGTGTGATTAGGGTGCAGCCGTGCACTAATTAAGTGCTATGCCGACAAAACTAATCATTTGTCAATGAATCATTCTGGCCTCATACGCAGAGGTGAATGCGGAAACGGAAACCCGCCTTTTGTAGTTCAGGCTCTCTTGATTACGTTTCATTGCGGCGTGACTGTACTACATGTGCGTCGGTTGCAATATCAAAACTGTTATCGATGTGTACTGCGCATGCATGCGACGTGCCCTCCGCGTTTCGAAGGTATGTTCATTTTTCATAGATAAAAAGGGCTTTCTGCAATTTGGCAGGGCAACACACCGAAATACTACATTTTCATTTGCGAAATATGATAAAGCATCGAAAACATCCTGCAAATAAATATGCTTAGTCGGAGGCGGGTGCTGGTGATGTGAGGGGGCAATGACCCCTGAGTAGATAAACCTTGCTTGGAAGCATACCAAAGTGACCTCATGGGGGCGCAACGGCGTAATATAGCGTAATTAGCGCTGCCAAATTTTCGACGGTACAGCATATTTATTGGTCACTTCTTGTTTCTACAGCTTGCAGTGGCGTCTCTGAAAGCCGTATTCAATTTTTCTATTGCAATGCGCTAGCATTAGGGATGTCAAAGTGGACAAAAGTGTATGTATGTATGTACGTACGCAGGTACGTATGTATGTACGTATGTATGTACGTACGTATATATGTATGCATGTATGTACGTATGTATGTATGTACGTATGTATGTATGTTTGTATGTACGTATGTATGTATGTATCTATGTACGTATGTATGTATATTTATATACGTATGTATGTACGTATGTATGTATGTATATGTATATACGTACGTACGTACGTATGTATGTATGTATATGTATATACGTACGTATGTACGTATGTATGTATGTATGTATGTATGTATGTATGTATGTATGTATGTATGTATGTATGTATGTACGTACGTATGTATGTACGTATGTATATGTATATACGTATGTATGTACGTACGTATGTATGCATGTATGTATGCATGTATGTACGCATGTATGTATGTATGTATGTATGTATGTATGTATGTATGTATGTATGTATGTATGTATGTATGTATGTATGTATGTATGTATGTATGTACGTATTTATGTACGTATGTATGTATGTATGTATGTATGTATGTATGTATGTATGTATGTATGTATGTACGTATTTATGTACGTATGTATGTATGTATGTATGTATGTATATGTATATGTACGTATGTACGTAGGTATGTATGTGTGTATGTATGTATGCATGCATGTAATTATGTACGTATGTATGTATGTATGTATATGTACGTATGTACGTAGGTATGTATGTGTGTATGTATGTATGCATGCATGTAATTATGTATGTATGTATGTATGTATGTATGTATGTATGTATGTATGCATGTACGTATGTATGTACAGTCAACCACAAAAGTTTGCGGACCACGCGAGCGCGTGCCAGACTGCCTATCCGCGCCACCTAGCGGTACGCCACCTAGCGGCGACAGGGGCGCTCTCCCGGATATGAGCCCTCTTGGTACTCGCCTGCCTGTTCATTTTTTATTCCCATGCATGACATTGTTAGTTCGTTGTGTTGACGCAGAGCGCTGTCTGCGATAAGACCGCCACATATCTGGCTTGATAGCAGTATCGGAGCAATCACTGCAACCTTTGTCGACTGGTGTGCCAGTGGGTAGATAAGTTTCACGAAGCGCTGCGACGATTTTTTTACGCGACGTTTACTGGCGCACTTTGGTTGGCAGCATCTTGGTCCAATGAGTGTTGCTGCTTCTGCGTCTTGAGAGAAAGGGTAGGGAGGTGTTTCACTGTCATCAAAAATAAAGAAAAAGCGGATGCATAGAAAATTTTCTTTCACACATAGGCGCATCTTCGCATCAGTCGCTGAAAACGTAGTAGACTTGCTTCAGGCCACGTGGTGATTGCCTATTTGGAAAGATGCCGCTGCGTGTTCCACTTGACGAAAGAAGGCACATTGTGCGTTTATTTATAGAGGGAATACCTCAGCGCGAAATCTGCCGCCGAACCAACAGGAGCCGGACTGCCGTGAATAGGATTATTCAAGCTTTCCGCGACGATGACAGATTCACAGATATGGAGCGCAGTGGGCGTCCAAGGGCCACGACTGAGGAAGAGGACCGCCTGATTACGGCCGCCATCGTGGCTGATCCTTTTCAAAGTGCAGAGGATATCCGAGAAGCGCTCTCGCTCACGGTATCGTCTGAGACTGTAAGAAGAAGGCTGAGTGAGCTTGGCCTGCAGTCTTTCGTAGCAGCACAGAAGCCCTGCCTCTCAGACAGCCAGCTACAAGAACGACTCATGTTCGCTACAGCAATGAAAGATTGGACAACAGAGAAATGGGGCGATGTCATCTTTAGCGACGAGTCAACTTTTTCCACGCGCTGGGACCAACGGAAGCGGGTTTGGCGTCCACTAAACTGCAGGTGTGTTTACAGTGTATTGGCAGTTAATTCACGAAGCTAATTCTGCATCACAACATGTTTCACGTAAAACGAGCTTTTAAACATTACGAGATTTTTCTGTAGTGGTATTATGTTGAAAACATTAACGATTGTTTCATAGTACTACTTACTCTGAAGCTAATTAAAAGCTGCCAGTGGGTCTTTCAGTACTATCTAATGATGTTTGCACGTTTTCTATTGCAACTCTATAACAGCATTATAAAGTTCATACGCAAGAGGAATCACAAAATTTTTAGACGCGCCGCTGGAACCCAATTGTATGCTATTTCTTGCAGATATCTGCCTAATTACACACAGAGTGTTCTATCCAGTGGACGGTGTTCCGTGAGCGTGTCGGGAGCAATCAGCAAAGATGGCCTTGGTCCCCTTGTGCGTCTGGAAGGGCCCTTCACTGCGTCACGGTACTGCAACGTCATCACTAGACACCTCGTTCTGTATGCGCTGGACGGTCCCTTCAGCGACGGCTGCTATTTTTTTCAACACGACCGCAGCCCGATCCATAAAGCACGTATCGTCCAGTCATTGCTATAAGAACATGCTGTTTGCCAGCTTGAGTGGCCTCCATGTGGCGCCGACTTGAATCCCATAGAAAATGTCTGGGGCATGTTGAAGAAACGGCTGTCCACACGAGCCAACCGCGGCCGCACGGCCGATACGCTGTGGCAAGCGATCGCACAAGAATGGGAAAGCCTGCGCGGTCGACCGGAGATTACTGAATCTTTGTACGAGTCGATGCCCACACGCATCAATAAGGTGCTAGAAAACGGCGGACATTTCACTTCCTACTAGATAATTGAGAGACCTATGTTTCATGACACTTCTGTAAATGTCTTGTGAATCAATTCATCCCCTTCAGACACGAATTATGATGCACTGTCTGCAAATGCGTCAAATGCGCATGGCATCATTTCAAGACGCTCACTATTACATTCCAAGAAAGAAGACGAAGCAATGTGCTGTTTTGTGCGAGTTTTAGTAAAAAAAATTAATTAGCGTATAACTCATTATCTAATTTTTCTGAAATCCGTCAGCTTCAATGCTTGCATAAAAAGAATCAACTATTAGGCCCGAAACGCATGCACACTTGCTTTTTCGGTTGTATTCGTGTCGACCGGAGAAAAAAAATACTCTTGACGTTGGTCTTGGAACGCGGCACGTCGAACGATTGTCTAACATGGTAGTGTCTCCAGCAAAGTGATCATCTGCAGCAATACGCAGGACAATGAAGTTAACTGACCGCTAGTTGTCCCATCAGGAAGCGGACACGAATGTGCACACTGAGTTTTAGGTCATTTGAAGAAACACGTGGCGTGGGACGCGCCTCCGAAGTTCGAGTCCCCAAACGAGGACGCCGTGTCGCAAAGGGTTATAAAAAGAGTCATCGCACCCGATTATTTATTTTTCTAAATGTAACCACTATAGCAGCGCGGTGGTTCGGGCTTTGCGCAGCAAAACCTGGGCGCAGGTGATCAAATCCCGGCCGCTACTGTCACTTAGCGATGGGGGAGGAACGGAAAAATTCTGCCTACTGACTAAGCATCTGTGTCCCATGGCTGCCTCACCGCTCACTCACGCACTCACGAAAAAAAAAACAGCGTGGCTACGCGAAAATAGAACTGATAACAGCCGAAGAATACGCTGTCTGATTACTTGTAGTGATATTCTGCTCTCAAATATAAGCAAGTAGCCCTGGCTAACAAAGAGCGCGTCACGTTGAAAGAGATAGGTAGAAAATATTTGCGCACAGTGCGAAAATATAGACAGGCCATAGATTTAAGGAGGGATGCGTCTTCAACGTAGCGCTGCTGTCGATCGCTGGTGACGTAGCGGAAGTGTCCTGAAGAGGCTCTTGGCCACGCGCTCGCGTGGTCCGCAAACTTTTGTGGTTGACTGTACGTATGATGGTGGTCTGCTCCGGACCACCGCCAGTTGCACTTCGCTCCTCGAAGACGCAGGACGTGTATTAAGTGAGTCCCTGAAGAACATTTGGCAATATGGTGAATGCGGTTTAAATCATGAATCCGGGATCTCTAACAGGTACGACGTAATGCTAACGTATTTTTCTCGCATCTACCGCTAAATCGCCACTGAATTAGTTTTTTAATTCATTACGTCGGCGACGCGTTACCGTGTATGATCCGAGCCAAAATTTTTATAACATTCGTGCAAATCGACATCTACGACTGCGGAACTGGCTGCAATACGGCAGACTGTTCGTTTTATGCAAACTCAGAGCCTCATTAATCGACGGTGTTATGCGATGTCAAATCAGCGTTGCAGGCGCTAAAATGATTTTTTAAAGAAAGGACCGTACTACCTGCTCGTGCTGGGAATCGACGAACTTCATCACAGTGCCCATCGAGGTTGCCACTTTATCACGCTTAAACAGATGCCTGGTAACTGTGGCGTGATTGGCAATGAACTCGGGCTGACAGTGAGGCAAGATCAACCTTCACTTCCTCTGACGAAGTGCGGATTGCCTAATCGCGACGTGAATCAACTCCATGATTAAGACACTAATGCAGGACCTTACAAAGACATAAAGAGCCCACGTTGACAACATCCACCGAGTCCTACATGTGATCGACCAAGACGGTAAATTATATGTGCCCCCGAAGGTCACGCGGAGCAAAGCGTCATTGCTACACAGGATTCGCCTGGGCGTTTCTTTCGCCTGCCGCTACGCAAACCTCATCGGCCAGTTGAACAGCCATGATTACGAGCACTGTCAGACGTCTTAAACGCTGGACCACATACCATATGATTACCCAGTATATATGCTGGAGTGGCGAACGTTGGATGATTTCCTAGCCAGCGTTGGCAGGCAACCACTGTCACAGGTCGCTATTCTGGTACACGGCCTGACACTGCTACTTCTATATGCGGACAACTAAAGCGCTGTTGAAGTTCCTGCATAACACAAAACTATACGAGCGGCTTTGTTATAGGGCGGCTGTCTAATGTACATTAATTAATTAATTAATAAATTCGTTAATTCATTAATTAATTCATTCATTCTCTTCTACTCATTATCAAACATCCCGGTGCTTTCACTCCCTTTCCTTGTTCCCCAGCGCAGAGCAGCAGACTAAAGCGCACCAACTCATGTCGACCACGTGTATTCCCTATCAACAAGGTATATCTCTCTTTATAAGCCTCGTGACTGTACCTCTGAATAGTAAGTTTTCACTGTACTGCTACAAAAAGTACGACCATACCAACTGAAGCCACTATGTGATTACTATTTCTCCACTTCAGCCGTTAGATTTTTTTTTTTTCAATTTCTATTTGATAGTCCTGGAGTCACCTTAGTCATTGAGGTTTATTTTCAGCGATTGGGATAACCGGCCCTTCGGGAGCCTATTTTTCCCCGGAATGTCATAATTGAAAGAACAGTGTTAATTCAATCTCGCAGTTATGCCATCCGAGAAATAAATTTTTTTACGCTCTTTGCCGCAGCAGTGCCAAATATATGGCGAACGACGGATAATAAACACGCAATTGGCGGTAATACCAGAACAAAAGAGCCTGATACGTTCGATGAATTGACAGGTTATATCGCATTAAATTATGCCATGAATAGTCCTTGTGCCTGGCAGTGGTGGGAAAGAAAGACTTTAATGCCCTGCATATAGGACACCAACATCAAAGGGACAAAAATAAAGAAAAAAAATCTTGTGGTATGCTCACTTTGTCTAAATGTAATTCGCCAGGGGGTACGTGTGCTCTCGGAAAGGGAGTTAAATTAAGTACAACTTTGAGAATTAACTAAATCAGCCCCGTAATTATCATCAACAGATATATTTGTGAAGAGCCTTTGATATCTTTACATAAAAGGATCGCGCGTTGCAATCATAAGACAATGAACATTTTACATAATCATATTGTTGTAAAGTGACGTCAGTCACAATCAAACTGCCTCGCAAGTGCTGGCGGTGCGTGCGGTTTCTTTTGATATATTTTTCCCTTGCCTTCCCCTTCCCCTTTCATTTTCGTATATATACGCTCCCAGACGGAAGCAATAAACGTTCATGTTCCAACCTTCCAGCTGAGTGCTGTCGTATTCGGCACACACGCCACGTGTGTCGAAACTATGTAACACATAGCACCGTAATTCACAGACTATATATTGTATACAGCGGCTGCAGTGTATCCAACAATGACATGACGACAGCAACAGCCTACACGATTAAAAACAAGCTTACGGAAGAAAGCACGTTCACAGAAAGAAAGTTCTAGTACAAACAATGAAAAAGGGGCAAATAAAATCGTACAGTAGCGGGCAACGTTATTGAATCTGTGGCCTGCGTTTGCTTGGGCTTTAAAAGTAGAGATTTCGAAATCCCCAAGTTTAGTTAGGTGACGGTCGACAACTACTGACATCAAAATTATTTTGCATAAAGGATATGGTAGTATGCATGCCATTGTTTTGAAGTGGCAGTCTTGGTGCTTTCTTTTCTCGAACTATTAAAATTAATTTCAGGGGTCTGCTAATGAAGCGCACCGTAGTGGGGGACTCCGGAATAATTTTGACAACCCGGGGTACTTTTTAGTACACGAGGTCTTTTGCATGTCGCCCTCATCGAAATATGGCCGCCATGGCCGCCAGTTCAACAGCGCAACGCCATAGCAGTTGGGCTTCCGCGAAGGGAAACAAGATGACAAGAACTCAGTTGTGCGCGGACGAGATGTGTGTTGCCTTAAAAACTCATGTTTCAGCTGAACATTTAATGCTGTTTTAGGCATGTTCACTCGATGTATTGAGTCTGCGTTACGTTGGCCACGGCTAGTACGCAGTGAAAGCGAATGCTTTAATAGTGGGTATAATGGCTCGAGCCACCCGAAGCGGCGCAAATACTGGCGACAAATAGCAGCCCACGCATCTCCCATAAAGGTCACAGGGAACCAACCTATACAACACGCATTGCTACGATATCGTCGTAATGATATCGTCTCTCTTCTCGCGCCGCCCGATACAAATTTGCCAGAAAAAAAAGCAGCTCGTCATGTCGGTGGTATGCGCTCAATCAGCAAATAAAGTGGCAGCACTAAAATATTTGCGAGTAAATCACTCAGCGAAACGTTTGTAATGCTTTCACACTGTATTCAAGCTGTATTACAGCGCGATCAGGCGGCGTGCTCAGCTTGGCAGAAAAGTACCAAGGCTGTTAAGAAAGAATACGAATATCGACTGCATGCCGGCGAATATCCAGGTTGTTTTTATAGCTGCACCAAATTAAAAAAATTTGGGTGCGGCAGATAACACAATTCTAACCCTTAATATAAATTACTCGATGAGGCGACCATTACTTATACGAGAAATCAAGATCAATAATTGATAATTAGCACAATTAACCTAATTAACTTTTAATTATTTTATAACGGGACATATTTTCATCTACGAATTATAGCCAGTGATTTCGCAAGGCGTATCCAGTTGGAACAAATTCATTGGACTGCACCAGATTCTAGATATACATATCTAGTGTCAGAAGAAATGCATTGGCGTTCCCCTTAATTAAAAAAAAAAAACTCTGTTTTATGCACTGACACAAAAAAGTAACTGGAACACCAATGCATTTTATCGGACACTTTGAAAATAGATACTAGATTATAGCTAAGCTTTCTTGCGTCACTCATCGGTAAAAATCAGCCGAACTCTGATACGGACCACTTCGGCTATGATTATCTGCACGTATACCACAGCCTGTTATCATGAGTCATCCTCTCTTGTTGTGCTAACGCCATCAGCACGCGGAAACAATACCAATCATTACTTCCACCCCCCTCTTTCAACACCCATGAATTTCGTCATATCTCGAAACTGGTGTCATCCTGGAAATTAATTTCAAGTGGATACGCCTTGCAAGTTCACTGGCTACAATTAGTCAATTGAAAATTGGTGCCGTAAGATAATATATTAGGAAGTTAATTTGTGAATGTTCGTTAATTACTTGATATGTGTTTCGATTTATCGTGCTAGTAATTTCCGTCCATTCGAATATTCAAGCTCAAGGACAAGAATTATACTATCTGCCACAGGCGATTCTAAAATTTAGTTCTTTTTGTTATTCTATACAAGAATTCAGACACAAAATTCTCGGGTAACGATTTATAATATTGGTGGTGAAATCATGGACGCATATTTTCCATGCGATGAAAAAGAAACTTCTTTAACTTTTCATGGTTCGCAAGGACCCACATTTCAGTGACGCATACAACTAGCGATGAATTCATATGAAAGGTTTTTACTTTTGAAAAAAGAAAAAAAAAAGATTGAACAAGTGCCATCGACATTAGCAAACCTATCTATCCTTGCCCCATCTGAATTCAATTAACTTTTTTTAAAATACCTAAACAGAGTACAATGGTAAATGCCTCTACCAGTGTTGCCAAACAGGAATAAAAACAAGCCGCTAGTCGAGCCCCCCAAAACGTTAAAAACCGCCAAAGAGCACCTAAATTCCGCTAAAAACGCTCTAAACCCAGGGAACAATCACAGTCACGTTCAAAACTTGTGTCTACATAAAACAAAGTGTAAAATAAGTTACACTGGGCACAAAAGTCTATCTTTATTCGCCCATATTGGGTTAATAGATTATCAATATAAGCAAGAACTTTTTTTTGTGTGTGGAACTGTGAAGTGCGGAAACGTATTGCGAACCAAAACTAAAGAAAGATCCTTTCTTGAACTGCAATTACTGGATGGAAATCAGGTTCAACTAGCGGATAGTGAGTAAATTACAGAAAAGTGCCCTCTGTTCCATCTGGATGTGGAGGCGCGTCCGCTGTGTGTATTTGTTCGGTGGCTTAGCTGGGTCTATAGGCCGGTGCCGTCGCTGACCCCGTAGACGTCCACCATGCAGATCGTTCGAACCCGGGATCGGGCAGCATGTAGCTGAAGCAGCTTTAATGGTTTCTTCGACGACCAGCGCGCACAGTGAAGATGTCATTCGTCCATTTGTCATCTCAGTGTACATAGTGTAGTTTAAGTTAGATTTATTCGTAATGAGTTGGCTGAAAACACGCTCAACTCCCGCATTGGACCACGGCAGCACCAGTACTCAAAGTGAAAATAGCGAACCGAATTTCCGGGTGTATTTCACCGCAGCCATTTTACGAGCAAAATCCCCTGAGACGCGTCTACGAAAATGGCGAAGAGTGAAACTGCTACGAACTGCCGAGTCGTAGGAGTTTTCAGAGTCAATTGATTATCAAAAACCCATTGATTATCACACACTTCAAACCCTACTAAAAGTGGTATTAGAGCTAAATAATTTCGAATTTAATGGAAAACACTTCGCGCCAAGTCAGCGGCACATCAATGCGCGCTGAAGTAGGTGCCAATTACGCCAACATATTCACGCGCATACTGGCATCAGAGTTTCTAAACTGGCCCGTTAAAACCGTTAAAACCACCGTTTTAGAAAAAGTTCATAGGCGACGTATTGCTAATCTGGTTCAACGGCGCGGAAGAGTTATTGACCATCACATTCTCCCACATATATTCGGCTGCCGCCATCACCTTTCTGGATGTTAGTGTAAGTGTGCACAAGTTTGTCACATCAGTTTACAAAAACCAACCGATAAGCACCAATACTTAGATTTTCAAAGTAGCCATGTAAAAAATTGTAAAAGAGCAATCCCGTACTTCCAAGCTTTTCGTTTCAAGTAGATATGCCCTAAAAAAAAAGAGGCCTTTGGATCGAACTGTGAACTCTGTAACGACTTACCACGCCAGCGTTAGCTTCCGCCTGTTATCAGCGACGCGATTCAAAAAGTAGACAGCCTTGATCGTCATGCGCTCATCAATAGCAAACCAGCTCCACCAGATTCACTGAGTAACCTTATCCTCAGGTATTCAGCATCAGCTCTTAACATAAATCGTACACTCGCATATATACTCGTAAACAGAGCGATAAAATGCACCAAATTGTTCCTAAAATTTTCGCAGGTGATATACAGACGGGCCACCAACTTGAGAGATGCCTGTCACGTCCTCTAAAGTTAACTCAGCTAACTTCAGAGGCTGCGCACCATGCAGAAATCTTCGAAGAGCACCGCGGCTTCATTATCATTCTGAGTCCAAGGGAACTACAAAAGCGACACTTCTAAACTTGTATGCTCCACTGGAATGCTCCATTTGCCGCGCACAGTACATCGGACAAACGGGAACCCCTCTTAGGATACTATTTAATAATCTGAAATCACATGTAAAATATATACCGCAGCTCCCCCTCTACAAACGTGCGAGCACACTAGGCTGCCCTTTCGAAACATTTAGGGCCACTATTTTCAAATCAGGATTCTCCACTCGCTACGACAGCGAAGCTTGCGAGTAATTTCTAATGCACAAGTTCAGCACACTTTCTACGGGAGTCAATGAAAGCATAGGTAGGCTGACGTGTGTGCCCCACTAGCAAGATACACGTAATTGTAAGACATGAATATCTAAACTGCAATGTGTGCCGTGAGGTAATTAGTTCAAAGCTTAATTAGTGAATTCTGGTTAATTAGTCGATTATGCGTTTCATTTTTTTGTGCAAGAAATGTCCGCCTCTTCGAGTAGACCAGCTCATCGATTAGGATTGCGCTACCTGCCACAGGCAATTTTTTTGATGTTCTGAAAGCGTTCGCTGAAACACCCTGTGTATTGTATTCAGAAGCCAATATGCCCCTGATGGAGAAAGTTCCGCTTCCGACACTATTGGCAAATAAAAATAATTATCTGACAACACCATATCGTATAATTATCTGACAACACCAAGGTTCAACTCGAAGCTGACCCATTGGACTCCTCTTCAAACAATATATATATATAATCAGCCTATTTCTATGTGCACCGCAGGACGAAGGCTTCCAGCGATCCCCTATTACCCCTGTCTTGCGCTAGCTGATTTGGAATTGCGTCGGCAAAATATCCTACTTTCATCACCCGACCTAATTTTCTGAAGTCCGCGACTGCGCTCCCCTTTCCTTGGCACCTTTTATGTAACTCTAACGACCTGCCGGTTATCTGCCCTACGCGTTACATGGCCTGCCCAGCTCTATTCTTTTCTCTAAACCTTTTCGGCCCTGGTGGTGTCAATTGACAACATTACAGAAAGCGTCCTACACAGTTAATGAAACAAAGTAAATAGAAAACGTTAAGCTTTCGATATGAAGCCAGCAATGTCCTGAGTTCATTTCCAGAAGTTTAGGCTAAATGGTGCAAGACAACCATTGTTCTGCGAAAAAATCTAACTAAGAAAATCAATAGTAGCAGTAACACTTCGTTTCACTTTAGGACGTTGTCAGCGGCAAAAAAAACTTGGGCATCCGGCTTCATAATATGAAGCCAGTATAGTCTTGAGTTAATTTCCAGTAGCTTAGGTGAAATGATGCAAGACAACCATTGTTCTGCGGAAACATCTAAGAAAATGAAGAGCAGCAGTAAATCTCTTCATTTCTCTTTAGGACGTCGTCAGCGCCACACAATTTGGGCCATCTGGCTTCATAATATTATTGTACAATAAAGTTATGTTGAATAGTAGGTAGAAAAAAATATGAGCAAAGTGATTTTCGTGACTCATATAACAGCTCATTGCGCCGTGGCGAATTTGACGCCACCAGGGCTCAGTTGTAAAATGGAGATTGGGAGTAGTCGATTCGTTTTCATTCTCATGTTTCCCGAAGCGTTTTCTAGGAGTATAGTGGGCATTTATGTTGTTTTTTGGCATACTGGCTCGTTAGGGACTGTTATTTTGCTGAAAATGTCATAAAGCCCCATAGGACATTCATGTGCATGTGGATTATTCATCAATACAAACAAACAAGACTAGTTAAACTCGTGCGCCCAACCTCTTCACTAGATGAAAAAGAAACTGAAGATGGCTTTGCGGAGCTTGTCATTAGTAATCATTGAATATCTCATTATCAAACTAGAAAATCCTATTAATGTATCCTTCCCTTTTATACAACTGCCGCCTAATTCATGGCCGATCCCCCGTAGTGGGTTGTGCCATACACATAGGCACCAAACCAAACCAAACCAAACCTACGAATATCAAGAACTCAGCGTGAACTGTGACGAAGAACAGCGGGTCTCAGCCCCTGTGATAAGCTTCTTTTTATTTGCTGCAGTTATACTTTCTTGTTTAAACATTACAAGAGCCAACGTAACGTTTGACGGAAATAAAATCCAATTCTTTCAGCCTCTGCAATATAAAATATAAGAAAGCGGTACGTTTCCCAAAGGATATATCACGTGTTGATTCACAACCTGTAAGCCCTGGTGACGTGATTTGATACCATATCCGTAACTTTGCTAAAAATTATAAAATTAAAAATTTTCTTTTTGTATCATGCTTCTGAGAACTTTTTCGCACTAAACATGTCACGCAAAGAAATATCAACCCAAAAGAAAAATTCAGGGCCGAAAGGATGTCGGCTATGTCCGTTTGCATGCTCTCTGATCCACACCGTTCTCTTCCTGTCTCTTAAGCTACGCCTAACATTTGTCGTTCCATCGCCCTTTGCGCAGTCCTTACCGTGTTCCCGAACTTCTTGGTTAAACTCCAAGCCTCTGCCCTGTTTGTTTAGTTAGCAATGGCAGAATGTAATGCGTGTACACCCTTCTGATATATATATATATATATATATATATATATATATATATATATATATGCATACAAGACGAATGGCTTCGTGCCAGACCCGAAGGCATAACATTAAAAAAATTCACCAGCCTTTCCCCTGTCGAGAAAATGGGGGTAAGCGAAGCTTGTCGTGTGTTTATCTGGCCTTCGTCAGGGTGACGTGAAGTTCACGACATGTCACGGTAATGAAATATCAACGTTTGTTAAATGTCTGCATCGAGGGAAGGAAATGTACAACGCAACGGAAGGAAACGTTGCAGCAAAGGGAAACAAAAGTAGAAGGAAAGGGAACGAAAAGTACCCCGAAAGGGAACGAAAAGTAGTAGGAAAAGGAAGGGAAAGTAGTAGGTCAAGTACACACACGACAACCTTTGCTTACCCCCATTTACTCGACATGGGAAGGACTGGTGATTTTCTTTCTTTCTTTCTCTCTCTTTCCTCCTCTCTCTGTCTTTCTTTCTCTCTTCTTTCTTTCTTTCTTTCTAACTTTCTCCCCCTCTCTTTCTTTCTCTCTCTCTATTTCTCTCTTTCTTTCTCTCCTTCACTGCATCTTTCTTTTTTTTTTTTTGTCCCTGGTATGTGCCATTGAGCTTGGACTCTTTCTGCACCATCGCCAGGATCGGCCCACTTTTTAGCGTGAGACCACCACCACCACCGCCGAAATTTGTGAGCCTATTAAGCTTCGCCTAAAAAGAAAAGAAGACGAACGTGATGGCATATATTTTTACTAACGTTTAGGCCGGAGGACCGGCCTTCGTCGGAGTAATACAGCATAATATATATATATATATATATATATATATATATATATATATATATATATATATATATATATATATATATATATATATATATATATATATGCGTGTGTATGCGCACACACATATTTTTAGTATGTCGTACAATGTTCTGGAAAGATTTGACTGACTTACTCTGCATGACCATTATTCCACCCTGATCGGTCCTAACCGTACCAAAAGCGCTTTTTTCGCATATCAAGCTATTTTACTCATTGTGAGTGTTGCTAACCAAGTGCAAACCACACTTAGGAACACACGTATTTTCTTATGCCATCCCCCTAACCCTTACCCCATCCCTCTGTGCAGTGTAGCCAATGGGACACTTACCCTGGTTAACCTCTCTGCCTTTTACCTCTTATTTTGCTTCCTTCCACGTGTTTTAATGAATTTATTCCCTGAAAGTAACGTGACAAAATGAATTTGTTGTTAGCATGAAAGACCTGGTACTCTTAACATAACGCAGCGAAAAGTAGCAAGAACAATATAACGCCTAGATGAGACATTGAATCCTAAACACATTTACGCTTTCGTCTCGCCTTAATCTTACGTGGTCTATTGTTTAATTCGACAAATGTCTAACTCACCGAAGGTGCAACAGATGTTTGCAACGTTTTATTCTGTAGTGATTAGCATAGTCTCACACATAAAAAAAGGTGCTTATATTCGAGCCAGTACGGTATCTCGTGTTACCAGGAGCAACTTCCTGGCAGACCCGTTATCAGAAAATAATTGCTGAGCCCTTGTTGAATCGCTACTAATTTTGTTGTTTTGTTTTGACCGCCACTTAACACGCCCCCATTCAATTGGCATCAGGTAGCGACGTTGTGAAACTGCGCTGATATGGCCTGCACGTTATCTACTCGCGAGAAGGTAATATAAATGATGAGTGAGCATCCGCGCGCCAAAGCTTTGTTGTCTCACCGACGGTGGAGTAAGCACTGGGGACCGCACCTGTGCAGCTGCTAAGTGCAAACTCGTGGTCTGGCACGCGCCGCAGCTTGGAATACACAGGTGAGTATGTAGTCAATGCCCATAAAATAACAATATTTGATTGTGTTTTTTGCAAATAGATGCTGGGTACTTCGCTTTTGCTCACTCAGATATATCTCCTTGTATTTCGTTTTTTACAAAAACTCTTGAAAATTGAAAGAATATCAAAAAAGAGTTCTAGTATGGTTTTTAGACAGAGAAGCAAGGAAGCAAACGGTAATGAAAAGAATAGAAAAAAAAGAAATAGAAATGAGGGGGTGTCGCAATTTTGCGAATGTAAGCATAATCTAGATTGAACATGTTCTCTGTTCTCTAAATATGTTAATAATTTCTTAATATATCTCATAAAACTCGCGTAAAGGACTGAATAATATAACGTAAGCTGAAAATTACTATTTGCTCGCTCTAATGACAAAACAGGTGCATGTAACAGAAACGTACGATCTGTTTCGGGTGCAGAGTTACCGGGCTGTAAATTTCCTGGTTTAATTTTCTTTATTTACCAAATTTTCTCAATGTTTGCTAAAACATTTGAAGCTCTATATCCTAATTATGCGTCCAGCAATGTCGAGAGTCCAGCTTTATTTGTTGCGCGCAGCCTCTGTAATTAGAATAGGCACAACGACTGCCTAATGAGAGTAAGTTTTATTTCCGAATACCGGGTGCTTTTTTTTTACTATACAGAATTTTAAAAATTTATCTGTGGTAGATAGCAGCATTCTAATCCTTAAACTGTATTTCAAAGAGGCGGATGTCACTCGCGCTAAAAAATTGAGATGTGTTATCAACTACTAAACAAATCTCCGCTAATTAAGTTTTTTATATAGTTACTTTACGGCACATATTGCAATTTCACGAATTCTAGCCGATGAGTACAAAAAGCGTATCCACTTGTAACAAATTTTCAAGATTACCCCAGCTTTCTTTTTTTTAGATATTCATTCCCCAAGTGTGAGACGAAATATATTAGCGGTCCAGTTACTTTTGCGCTGCAATGCATAAAACTGTGTTTGGATAAAAATGTAAGTAGAACAAAAGAGCATATTTACATCAAGTTTTACAGTGCATATCTCTAAAGCAGTGCCTTTCTAATAATTCGTACCAAGTGAATAAGCCTTGCAATTTTACCGGCTACAGTTCGTGAATTGCAATACCTGCCGCAAAATAATTATTTCGAACTTACTAATAATTTTTTATGTAATCAACTATTTATATATCTCATGCAAGTAATTCCTGCCTCTTGGTGCAATCCAGTTGAAGAATTATAATTACGCTATTTGTCAAAATCAAGATAAAAAAAACTAAGAAAACAAGCTGCGCAATATGAATATAGCCGTTATGTAGTGCCCGAGTGGAGAACCGTTCTCCTAACCCGAAATTTCCGCAATTACACAAAGACGTAGATCACAGTGTTTGAAGAAATGGCGAACTTAATAAGTTACACTTAAAAAAAAGAAGTTTACGTACAGCTGCTGAAGAAAAAAAGCCGGCGTCTGTAGTCTGTAGCAGAAAAACGGCACCTAAATTCCCATTGGCTGCGGCACCAGGTCACGAGCACGCCTCGACGGAGTAGAGCGGGCGAAAGGGGACACCTGCTACAACGTTAGCGCGCCAGGTGTTACGTGAGGAGGGGGGGGAGGTGTTATTATACATAAGGAAGAGACGCTTAATTCTGCAGCCCATCAGGGAGCACGGCGCAGCGTCGTAGGGGATAGGGGGAGTAGGAGGTAAAGAATAAATGTCACAGTTTCGCCCTAAGGGCGAAGCAATGAATGCGATAGCAACACAGCAATGTCATACGAAGTAAGGTGAGCGGCCTTGGTAGCAATATGAATTGTAGTAAACATGAGCTGATTAAGTAAGCAGGTGTGCTGCGGCGTAAGTAGACCGACATGAAGAGAGACTCGATGACCACGAGAAGGCGCGTGTGAAACCGTGGTGTTGATGAGAAGCGCTTCCCGTGGGCAGCGCGTGCGAAGGGACACACCTGTAGTGCTGCACTGCCGATCCGGGCAGCATTGCATGTGTAGCGTGCGTTGGAAAATGTGGCCCGACTATTACTAACTGAACGAACAAGCGTGGTGTGAGCGCGCACAAACAAACAGGAATAGATCACACTGAACGACTGCAGACAACGACTGTCAAAACGCTGGCAGTGAGCGTATATACGCCGCAGCGGGCGAAGGTACGTGCGGTCTATCGCTTCAACGGAAACTGAGCGGCGAATGCACGGCGCATAAAGGTCAGAGCCGTGTGGAGATAAGAGACGGTGCGGACGAGCGACGAGCGCGGTTGTTGGCAGCGTAGAAGTGCGCCCCCCCCCCCCCCTCCCCGCGCTCCCTCCGGCGCTGGCTTCCCGCTTCCATGCTTGCGCGTGCGTGATTGAGTGCGTTCGCTCTCCGTGATAGCGCGCGTCCCCGCACGCTTCCGCTCGGGCATACGGCGCGCGGCGAAGATTTTATCTATAGGGAACCTCACGGCGACGGCGACGGCGACGACGACGGCGACGGCAGAAATTCGGTAGAAGTGTCCATATAATTGCTATCGCAATAAAAGTGCAAGAGAACGTGCAAACACACACACACACACACACACACACACACACACACACACACACACACACACACACACACACACACACACACACACACACACACACACACACACACACACACACACACACACACACACACTGTATATTTACGGTCCTTGGTTTTGTGGAAAACCCAGATAATTCCGCATTGTTTCCCCCCGAACTAGTTTGACAAGAACAGGATTTCTCCCCGAAGTTCTACCCTATCGTAAATGGCAAGAATAAATGCGGCTGTCACAAACCCAATGAAGGCTGCCCTCCTTGTGCATGCAAGTGGCCAAGGTATACCACGTTAACATTATTATTCATATGTACGCAGATATATGCTTATTTTTCGCTTAACGTTCAAGCGAATGCCGAGATATGTAGCGCATTCAGCGCCCGCCGGCCTCCCGTGATCGAAAGCTAGCGTATCAGCCGCGTTTACACAAATGCGACAGTGGCAGATCGCATCGCATTTCCCGCACGTCGTATGCACTTAAGCTGCTGTGGTGCGTTTGAGCACAGCGCTGATCTGCCACGAGAAAGGTAGTTAAAATATGGTTAAATTAATGCTCAATATGCAAATGATAATACACGTCAACAGAGGCTTGCAAGATAAGGAAAAGGATCGTGCCCTTTGCGAAGCACTTTTAATGAAACCACATAAAGAAAACAACAAATATTGCAGACGTGCTTGAAGATCCCTTATCTACATTGATCTACCCGGCCGGGTGGCTTAGCGGCTATGGCATTGCGCTGCTAAGCACGAGGTCGGGGGTTCGACTCCTGACCGCGACAGCCGAATTCTGATGACGGCGAATAGGTCCAAATTATTCTGGTGGTCGAAGTTAACAAGAGTCCCCCGATACGGCGTGCCTCAAAGTCATATCGTGGTTTTGGCACGTAACAACCCAGAGTTAAATTTATAATATATGCTGCAGTGAAGCTCAGTTATGAATAGTTCATAAAACCAATTTCTAATTAATTAAATATTTACTATGCTATCTGGTGAAAACGTATTGTTGGGATAGTTAGTTCCTTAAAGCAGCAAATGACATCAGAGGACACGACGGACAACTAATACAGCACCTCGCTATATATATCGTCTAAGCTTACTTTCTTGTCCCTCGTGTTCTATGGCCCCGTTTCTGCTACTATGCTAATTACACTTTGACTTAACGTTTCATTGTTTTCTATTGGTAGGAATGGGTACTCTCTATGGGCAGAAATAAAGATGTACCAGTTATAATTTTCATTGATGTATAATAAGGTTTTTTCTGGGGTTTTAGTAGTAGTGGGAGTAGTAGTAGTAGTAGTAGTAGTAGTAGTAGTAGTAGTAGTAGTAGTAGTAGTAGTAGTATTTGGCTCGGGAGAGTTGGGCAGCTATGGAGAGGCGCTACGCCCATGCCAATGGGGCCCTCGGTGACTTAAACACTACCTCCAAGGTAAATACACCTGGTAGCGAAGCTCCCATAGAAACCCATACGTTCAATACATGGCGGTTCATCGGCGGTTCATGGGGCTCATCGCCATCTGTGTGAGGAGGGAACACTTCCGGCGGAAAAAAAAATAATGTGACGCCATATCCGTTAAAAACAGAAGTGACGTCATTTTGTTCTCAAAGGCGCGAAATTTCTTTTCGGGGGCCTGCCATTAGAGCTGTAGATTCAAATGCTCCGCCATTCGACGTGATGGGCGTTTCGAGCTTAATTAGCGCGGAAACCGTTGCAAGAAAAGTTAAGCCATACGGGTGTAGAAACTGCACCCTTGGACAGAATATACTTTGTTTGGAGGCCGACGAACGCTTTGGGCGTAGAGTGCTCGGCCTTTCATCGCTTTCGTCGGACGCCAAGCCCGTCAGCCAGCGCTGTCCCACGAAAACAACTAAAGTGGTCGGAACTCACTACTTTTGACAGAACAGGTTAAGAAACAAGGAAACTACACGCGTCACCAAATTCAGACATATGACGACAAGCAAAGCCACACGACATGTGAGGGGGGCGTATTGTAAGAGGTGAACTTTACGAGTGCCCATTCCTGCCCACTTCAAGAGCTGCATCGGTTTGCAAGTGATAGTGGCGTCAACGCCCGCCGGTATCGGTGGGCGCTCTTACGGTGGGCGCTGAAAAAAGGTTTTTATTGATAATGATCAAGTAAAATAGAGTTGTTTTTTTCTCGTCATCCGTATATAAAATTGATTAGAATGTTATTTTCATTGAATGAATCTGACTGTGTATCGCTTTAATTAAAAAAACGCTTTTTTTCTTCGCAATGTTTGTTCCCTCCAAACATAGTCGCACTTCAATCGCTGCTCCCATAACACGGTGTAAGATATATACTCTTTAGGTGAGGACACTCGCCAAACTCGATCGACCAGATAAAGTAGCAAAGGCGCGCGCCGATCGGCCCGGTGACGGCAGCGGATACCTATCGGCAGAACGACGCAACTTAAACACAGAAAGCTTTTTATTGGTTTATTCTCCCGTTGTTATAGCAACCGGCGGTTCGCGGGAAATCCGAAATGATTGAGTGACGCACGAAAGTAGGTCATCAGGGAGAGGACATCCGCGCGTTCCTTGTCGGCGCACGCTCTCGCGTGCGTTCTAACTGAAGTTGCGTCGTTCCGCCGATAGGTATCCGCTGCCGTCACCGCCCCAAAAGACGCGCGCCCTTGCTACTTTATCTGGTCGATCGCGTCTAGCAAGCAAGCCGAGAAGTGTCCCCACCTAAAGAGTATATATCTTACACCGTGTCCCATAACCACCCTTGCTGATGTCGGTGACAATTCGTTCTGAACCGCTTTTCGCCCGAAGCTTCGCGACCATTTGGATCGACCTTGCTACCTCCTTGTGCTTGTTTAACTACTATGTTTTTTCAAATCTTATTTTTCAGCCTCTTTGGTTGCGAAATGAGCAGGATGACCAGGATAGCGGCTACTCTCCTGTGTTTTCTGACAACTGCGGCGTCACTGGACATCGACACGTCGGACGGGGGTTACAAGGACATATGGGTTTCCATCAGCGAAAGCATTCCTTACAACGAGTCCATCATTGAGAACATCAAGGCAAGCTCGTACTCCTTGCTTCCAACAGCGTCACTTCACTTCGTCGTGTGTTTTGGCGCTTGTGTCCAATGCTGATTATTAATATGATTAACACTTCGCTTAGTTACGTTATCAGATTACACATTTTCTGTTCGCGGCACACTTTTGCGGTTTTGCTGTATGTTCGCATTTTCTAGCAGGAATTTCTTTGCTACATTTGGGTACCACAACGTGCAATATCTTAGCCCCTCCAGTTCGGCCAAGATGCACTTCAATCGCTTTGAATAAAGGTTTTTGCTACTACTACTTCTGTGCTGTGAGACCATGACTGCACAAACTGTGCTTCTGCCCCATCGAGTTACCGCTTTCTATGTCGCATTTTGCAAGCTACTCCTCCGCAATATCGTCTCCAACGTCCATCGCGTACGTTCGAGAACGAGGAGATACTTATATTGACGTACATTATCTTCTACAACAAATTGTTTACGCAAAATTTCTTAATGAGCTTTGCGAATCTTCTTGTGTATAGACATAACAGCTCATTCCAGGGCAAATATGTCAGTGTTGTAGTGTTTAATGCCTATTCAACTAGTTCTTCAAGTTTTCAGTATATTAAGCTTCTTAGCTACTATCAAATGCACTTTTGCTAAATATGGTAGCGGCGTAACCTACGCAATATTCCAACTTGTGTGACACTCCAAGAATCAACTTTGAATAACAAAAACAGTTTTAAGCTTAACTCAATTCTTCGTTAGTTCAGTTTCAGAGAAAAACCGCGGGGAAAATAACTAAATCCTTAACTTACTACTTATGGGCAAGTCGCACCCTTAATCGTAACACCTAGATATTTTCAACACATTGTTGTTTGTTCTTTAATAACTGAAGATCAAGCGTCGAATACCAGCCATGCTGCTGCAATTGATCAATTCCTTATACAATTCCACCGTATCAGGCAATAGGCCTACGTATATTAGACAATTTTGTATGCATTTGCCTTTCAATCTTTCCAGTGTAAGTCACCTTGGCTGATTCGAATCTATAAGACAGTCGTATTTAGTGGCGCCAAACAGGTTCAGAGTGTGGCAGACTTAGCAACAAAAGCCTGAGCGTTTTCTTGTTTTTTTTTCTTTTACAAGTCCTGTTTATAATATACGGCACACATGAACGAGTACGTCATTTTGTTTATTTTAGAATGTCGGCCTTATGCCAAGCACATTGCAACTTCGGTAGTACTCGTTCGAGTACCTTTTATTCATCGTTCAATAAAACGTTCCTTTCATCTTCTTAGTAAATACGGGAAAAACTGTAAGCCAAATTAAAAAAAAGTAATTAAAAAAAAGAAAGTCAGAAGCAGGCATTACACGAGTCTTAAAGGCATTTCAAGACCTAAATGAAAATACTCTCGCGTCACTTTTTTTTTTATTGAAATGAAAATAACAAGAAAAAGATGTAGTCACCCTGTAATGGTGACGGCTACTCCTTTTCGTATAACAGAAGCAACACTGTTCTAGGGAGCCAGTTTTCTTAATTAGTAAATTTTGTTAAAATTGCTGGGATGCTTGCGGTGATGAGTTTACATTTATCTTCTGTCCGGCCAAGGGAATGAGAGTTGTGTCCGAGACCCCGCTTAAAGGGTAGCAGGATTAGTTGCAGCGCGAGAAGTATAGACGAAGACTGAGACAAGAAGACTGCGCTCGTCTTGTGTTCCCTGTCTCTATCAACCATTCATGCGACAACTAATGATGTTAACTTGCTAACTCGCCTAGTTATATACATACATGCTTCTTAAAGGGTGACGTTGTCGAAAAAACGTGCAGGATCTGTTCCGGTCTTCGTCCGAGTTCCTGCACAAGGCCACCAATGGGCGCGTGTACTTCAAGCACGTGACCATCGAGGTTCCCAAGACTTGGCCACTGAGACACGGAGCCCGTGCCCTGTCGTCCAGCTTCTTCGACAAGAGCGACGTCCGCGTCGACCAGCCCAACGCTATGTACGGGGACAAGCCGTTCACCATGCAGAAGAGACGCTGCGGCGAACCCGGAGACTTCATTCAAGTGACGCCCGCTTTTCTGGCCACCATTGGCAACTCCACGGCGAATAAATTGGCGAACCCAGGCAAGTGCCATTTTCGCCTTTTCAATTTGTTAACTCCGTAATACGAAAACACAGTTTTACATCAAGGAAAGCAAAACCAACTTGCTCACCTTTATTTCTGGTCACTGGTGAGTCCATTTATGGAAAAAAAGAACAATGAAACTTTATCTGAGCAAAATGTCAATTGCTATAGCAATTATTTATATTGTTTTTGGCTACATAAGCTGCGCACAACTGAAACTTCGCTCCAGCGTATCAAGAACGTTACTATAGGCTGGAAGCTAAGTTTCCCGTGCTCAAGTAGGAAACTTACGTACGAGGCATCAAACTCAGCGCAGCATAAGTGATACGGTAGAAATCACAAGGCAATAATTTATTTTTATTTCTTTACTTGTTTCTTACTTAAGAAACGAGAGTAATCGAATGACGGATGAGAGAGCAGCTGCTGCCACAGCGGTAAAGAGCAGCAAAGCCCTTAGCGTTCGTTAAGTGCTCGGCTGCTGAGCAACAGCTTGCAAGTGCGATCTCCGGCAGTAGCAGCCGCATTTCGATTCGACGAGTGTGGCCCGTAAAAATAGCTGCTATGTACCTTGTAGCGGGTTCAGGTTTGAAGAGGTCCGGTTGGGTGAAATTAATCCGGAGCTTCGTTCGGGATGTTTCAGATATTAAACCCCAATGATTTCGTAAACATTTTTTTACATAACCCTGAAGCCACTATCAAGGTTTTATAGGCACTCCGTGCCATCCGGAACACGCGCAACCCACGTGCAGAAGTTAACGAATTGTGAGACGTGCCGAAATTGGTAACGATAGCGTCCTTCGACGTTATCCCTACTTGAACACCGCTGTAGACGATATGATAGTTGTGATATTACTTTTTCATGCGAAAGCGCCAAATGGCCCATTGAGCGAAAAAAAAGCCGGCGTCTGTAGTCTGTAGCAGCAAAACGGCACCTAAATTCCCATTGGCTGCGGCACCACGTCACGAGCACGCCTCGACGGAGTAGAGCCGGCGAAAGGGGGACACGTGCTACAACATTAGCGCGCCAGGTGTTACGTGAGTAGATAAGGCATCGCCGCAACGCCACGTCCCCCTCACTCTCGGAAGCGCAGTCCGCATCTCTCTCTCTCTCTCTCTGACCTCCACTGGGGTAAGCTGTTGCGCGCGCCAGCCGGCCTTGGTGGCCGCTGCTGCTTCCTCGGTCCCTCGTCTCGGAGGACGTCGGTCGCATGCGGCGTGAGCACCACAGGCTGCTGCTGCTTGCTGGCAGTACGTACCGCTATGGTACATTACTTGCAGCGCAAAACTGCAAGGACCGCTCAGCGGCGTTCAATTGGACATTATTGCTTTCGCATTCACAACTCGTAAGAAGCGCTTAGGTGTCCGCGATGTAATTAGTAAATTTGGCACTGCGACTTCCTTGGAATTCGGGGCTTTCCTCTGCTCATCACATTTGAGCTTGAATCGAAATTGGGCGGTGATTAGGCACTGGAACATTACTTATTTTAGAGCTCAAAATGACGGATTGATTGATTGAGTGAGCGATCGATCCAATTATTACATAATATCGAGGTTCTCTGTAAAGCCTAATGGAAGGAATTTGGATTTGTATGGGGTGTAAGAAGGCAGGCAAGCATTTCATGACGTGATCCTTGCTCGCAGCGTACGTGATGGTGCACGAGTGGGCCCACTACCGTTACGGTGTTTTCGACGAGTACGGCAGCGTGGACGACAGCCGCTACCCACTCACTTACTGTGACGGTGGCAAGGTGAGGAGCAGCGTAACTAAATACACGCAGAATTGTCACGTGACTGGCCGCTCGAAGCATTTTCCGTGTATTCGCAGGCTTCTTTCACGCTCGGAAAAACACATTTATGTAGCATGTATTGAGCAACAGAAAGCTGTATCGGGACTTTTTCATGTTGCTCTACAATCTTCTCATTGACACTTTGATAATTAGGACAGTACTTATCGAGTTGCATAATTAATTACAATTACCTAATTAAATCTCAGTAACGAAAAAAATTACTGGCGGCTATATATATATTTCTGTTCTTATTTCACACACACACACACACACACACACACACACACACACACACACACACACACACACACACACATACACACACACACACACACACACACACACACACACACACACACACACACACATATATATATATATATATATATATATATGAAATCAGATAAGAAATAAGAAATAAGTGTTAACCGGAACAACAACGCATTTCACGGTGCAGTTTCGATTCGGGTTGTCTCGAAATTGGTGCTAGCCACACAATTTCGAGCAAGTGGCCATGCTTGGCATACAAGCCGACTTTAATGTTGCTATTAAAACGCTACCTGAAAAGTAATTAATTGACCCTGTAATGCCCAATGTATCATGTATGCTATACTGAGTTTGATCCCTCAAAATGCTGATTGAAGGGCAGGAAACCAAATACAAAGCCTATAGTTGCGTGTTTAATACATTGGAGTGAAGTTTCAGCTAAGGACAGTGTAACAAGCCATTTGATAATTAATTAATCATTTCAGTCATTAAGTTGTAACTGGAAAATATTTCTTGATTTTTTTCTTCTACTGTATATTCCATGACCAGAAATAAATGTCAACAATTTGTTTCAATTTTCCGTGATGTGAACTTTGTTCGGGCATTACAGGGTTAAAACAACTACAAATATTTAGTCGAGGATCTATTGGCCATTATAGCACACATTGTAATGTCCGCCACTGTTTTGAAGAGCGTCCATATATGTATATATATATATATATATATATATATATATATATATTGAAAAAGCTCTTTTGTGGTAAATACATGGTATGTTTCGCTTATCGTTGGGAGTTGCACTTCTGTGAGCACTGACTACATACCTGCCTGCCCTGCTGCTAGTACAAACAAAAGCAATATAAAAGAAAACATACTAAACCCTGATTCGGCGATACGGGTTAGCTATTCACAATTTCATTGTACTCATTGTGCGATCACGATTGCGCGCTACACTTGGCTTCGCAGGTGAAGCTGAACGCTTGCTCGAACAGGATTGCCTTCACCGCACGGAGGGCCGACGGAGGAAAATGTTCAATCGACGACAGGTGTCGTTTCGTCGAAGGCTGCATGGTCACTTTCCAGCAACCGAGCTGGAATCCCGTCGAGTCATCCATCATGTTCATGCCATACCTAGCCAACGTGAGAGCCGCCTTTGACTGTTACATGCAGTGGCTAGGACATTCTCAGTGGCTAGGCTACAGCGAAGCACCAGGCCACGGGTACTCATCCGTTATGGTCGCATTCGAATGCACGGGTATCACAATCCCAGTGTGCTTAGGTATAGGCGCCAGTTAAAGAAACTGTGTAGGAATTTAATCTGTAGGAATTATTATGCACTCTTAGAAGAAATACGGTTGCTGACTTATTACTAAATATAGTTAGTAAATGTAAGTTGCTGTTTATCACAATATTCGCTACGCTGCTAGGAACTGCCGTTATTAAAGGTGGCATAGTAACACTTATTATTTATTGCCTCACATTTGAGACTATAGGTTGTACGGGTGAGAACCTAAGCAATTTAATAAGCTAACAAGGCGGTTCGTAATTTTTTGGGACCTACTTAAACAAATTTCAACTCGAAAATATCAATAGAAACATACGGTTCATCTAAATGGAAGCATACGTGAATATATTGGCAAATATCAACAAAGATTCCACAGCTACCTTGGTTCTCCACAAGAAGAATAGACGATTATCTATCAAGAAAGGGCTCAGGCAAAGAGACAATCTCTTCAATGCATGCTTAGAAGAAGTATTCAAGCTATTAGACTGGGAAGAAGGTTTAGGAGTGAGGAACAACAGAGAATATTTCAGCAACATTAGGTTTGCAGATAACATTGTGCTATTCAGCAAGAATGGGTATGAATTACAAGAAATGATTGAGGACCTTAACAAAGAAAGTGTAAGAGTGGGTATGAAGATTAATATGCAAAAGACAAAGATAATGTTCATTAGCCTGGCAAGGGAACAAGAATTCAGGATCCCCAGTCAGCCTCTGGAGTCTGGAAAGGAGTACGTTTATCTAGGTCAATTACTCACAGGGGATCCTGGTCATGAGAAAGAAATTTACCGAAGAATAAAATTGGGTTGGAGTGCATACGACAGGCATTACCAAATCCTGACTGGGAGCTTACCACTGTCGTCGAAAAGAAAAGGGTGCAATCATTGCATTCTACCGGTGCTAACATATGGGGCAGAAACTTGGAGGTTAACAAAGCCCGAGAACAAGTTAAGGACCGCAGAAAGAGCGATGGAACGAAAAATGTTAGGCCTAACGTTAAGAGACAGGAAGAGAGTGGTGTGGATCAGAGAACAAACGGGGATAGCAGATATCCTAGCTGACATTAAGAGGAAAAAATGGACCTAGGCAGGCCATGTAATGCGTAGGATGGATAACCGGTGGACCATTAGAGTTACAGAATGAGTGCCAAGGGAAGGAAATGCAGTCGAGGACAGCCGCAAAGTAGGTGGAGTGATGAAATAAGGATATTTTACAGGCCCAATCTGGAATCAGCTATGCGCAAAACAGGGGTAAAGATCGCAGGGAGAGGCCTTCGTCCTGCAGTGGACATAAATATAGGCTGCTGCTGATGATGATGAAAGGTATTCCATCATTTAAGACACGATTTTCTCTTGAGCTAAGTCTTTTCTTGGCACGAAATAAGTGCTGTGGGGTTTCTGGAATGGTATTTTGCCTTTATGTTCTTTAATATTTGCCTTTAGTGTTCTTTAAATACATTCAGGAATTAAGGGGCTCGGTAAAAAGAGCTGTGTCTCCACTGTTTTCTATAGATTTAAGAGGAATCTTTAGCTCGGGGACAACCCCGATGCCGCCTATTGCAATGCTTTTCTGAAATGCAGAAATGCTTTTCTGGGACAACCGATCGATCGATTTGAATGACATTTGTTACATTTCAGAGAAAGTATAATTTATAGTGGCTGGTAATAGCAAAATGTATATTTAGAGCTTGCGATTCTTTACAAAAGTTTCCGAAAATCGGCAGCCTTAGTAATATAACAGGAAGTTTACCAATCCTTAACTCTGCACCAAAAACAGATATCGCACTTCTGTAAACTGCATCGACTAGAACATCTAAGAAGACAGGTTTGGCATATCAACTTAGAGCTTACGAGCATTCGTTGCAGTGATTACAAGGGTATTGCAAAACTCCCACGCACAAGTGAGTAGTACACTTCAAGGAGGCGTCAAATGCATCAGTTTTGTCCGCTTTAGATATGTTATTAGATGCAGCTCACAAAATCATGATATTCCTTTTATTGAGTTACAGAGCTGCATAGTTGATAGTTGCGCTTTTCGGAGTTATGTAATCTTCAACAATTTTATAAAACGTCGACGGCCTAAATAAGAAATCCGCTGCGAACAGTCACTATAATTTAACTTTGTCTTTAAAATGCAATAAACCTCACCAACTTCAGTACACTGGTTGCTGTGAATAACTTGTCGGGAACCGAGGGGTCGCAGCGGAGCACCAGAACAAGGAGACCAGCTCGGCAGGCTTTTAGAACCGACTGGCGCGTGCCGTGCTTGCGCCGTTAGCACGCGCCGCCCAACTTTATTGTCGTCGTCATTCGCAGCCTGCCCCAAAGCGCTGGCCAAGAGCGCCGACCTAAGCGTCCCCGCTTAGCAGCGTCGGTGGGCGCTACAAACTATTTCTCCGTTCCCTTGTATTTAGATAGGGGCCCCCGAGCTAAAGCTTCATCTTAAGTTGGAACCTTTTGGAACCTTGGATGGCAACAAATAACTAGATTCTAGTATGACGACCTTTTCTTACTTAATAAGTTGCGGGCATGTGAACGTGGCGTTCCTTCTACGCAATAAAATAATGCAAACGGTGATGAAAACTTATGCCGTGTTGTATTCAATACAACATCTATCCTGTGACAGGTGAGCCAGTTTTGCGACAACAGAGATGGGCCCAATATCCACAACCCGTTCGCCCCCAGCAAGCAGAACGACCTCTGCAAGCAACAGTCCACCTGGGAAGTTATCAGTGGAAACGCGGACTTTCAGAAGTAAGCGAGTTTTCACCTGGCTGCTGCGTCGAGCCACTTCTGCTTAATAACCTTTAAGTACGGGCCCCTTTGTTAGCTTTGATTTAATATAGCACGTACCGCTCATATCGCCAGTCAGTTTTATATGGGGTCGTTTGTTGTACGTACTCTTTTCCCTCAAATAAATAAATAAATAAATAAATAAATAAATAAATAAATAAATAAATAAATAAATAAATAAATAAATAAATAAATAAATAAATAAATAAATAAATCGTAGGCTTATTTGCCAGCCCACCCACGTTTGGCATGAAAGTTATCTTTGATCAACTTTTATTACCCTTTTCTTTCTTATTTTCTACATTTCAACGACAGCTAATTTTCCCGATGCTTTTCTTGGCATCATTGTCTGTTGGCCTTATATGGTCATGATTATATATATATATATATATATATATATATATATATATATATATATATGTGTGTGTGTGTGTGTGTGTGTGTGTGTGTGTGTGTGTGTGTGTGTGTGTGTGTGTGTGTGTGTGTGTGTGTGTGTGTGTGTGAAAATAGTTGCCACAACTTCGCGGTAATCTTTGATGTACTGCCCAAAAGTTTCGTAACGTGGTAGGTCGAGCAAGCGCCAACAATGTTCTCCGTAATAAAGATAAAATTTAATTCCTTCATAAAACCTGACATATAATGTCGGCTCATAGGCATTTCTAAAAAGAAAAACCGACAATATAAAGGAATATAACGTTATATTCAAAGGATTCTTTGACTGGCTTTAATAAGAGAATACTAAATTGTTTTTTTTTTCACTCAATGTGTTCAAATATGGGGGGGGGGGGGGGGGGGCACTGTGAATCGGCGTAACCCCGATGAGTGCTAGCGTTAATAAACCGGAAATGTATTGCGTGACGGCCACACTGAAACTCTAGCTTGATAATCCTCCTTTTTTTTGCGCTTGCAAGACTTTCCAGCCCAGATCCGTCCAAGTCAATCCACGTGACCTTCGAAGAGGCTCAGCAAAAGGAAGACCTTGCGCCTCGCGTTGTCCTTGTGCTCGACGTTTCGGGCAGCATGGTTGTGAGTGCAATTGTGCATTTTTTACGGAGTGCGTGGAATTTACACTAGCTACCCATCCTGTCTTCCCCTGTATTTCTTTCTTTTCCACCTTCTATGGAAGAACATTACTCGCCGGCACCACAAAATACACGTGTCTCGTTTCTTTCGATAACATCAATCGAAAGGAGAGGTTGGCGCCTTACTAAGGTGTAACAGGTTACTCCTCGATGGTGAAATGACAAACAAAATATAATCACAAAAGCATCGAAAAACGCTAAATACAGTAAAATAGCGGGGGATCGCATGCAAAGTTCTGCACACGAGTCCACGAAGCCACTGAAAATACCATAGGAGCACACCATGAACGTGCGCAAAAGTTCCCAGTTTCATAAATAAATAAAAGCACATGAAATTGGCCAATAAAACGTACGGTTCGCAGTTTTTCATATGAAGTGGACCAAAACGAGTTCACAGAATGCCACATGTCCTATAATTCTACTTAACAACGTATATATAACGTAAACTTGCCTGACTGATAGTATATCATCTGTTATAATGAAGCTTTCGTATTCGAGAAGTTTTATGCAATCTGCCTCATGTGTTTTAAGCCCGTCTTACAGTTAGAAATTCGGAACGATTAGTGAGAGTGACTCGGTGCACTTTTCGGTAAAAGTGTCTAGATACTGAAGGAGTTTATGCGCTATAAAAATGATATATTAGGATTTTAGAATAGCGGAGAACACACACTTCCATGCGTCAGCCGGCGTGGTCTCCGGCGGTGATAGAGAACTGGGGGGTATTACCAGTCAGGCAACCGCCTAGAGCTGAGCAAGTCACAATAACTTTGAGTAAATAGTAGTTGATAACAAGACGCAATGTACGGCTAAACGTCTATTTGTTCTTGGTATTGTGTGCTGACCCACTTTGCGCATCCTTCAACAATGCTTGAAACTGGGTTATATAATGAAAAACACCGCATATCCACGGGGTGAATGATGATCAGTGGGCGAAGCTCCGGAGGGAATCATCGGTAAACCGTGAATCTTGCGTGTAATTCGCCCAGTCTCGCCGCACTAAATCGAACGATTGACTTCCACCAATGACACGCGCCATATGTGACGTCATTCCTATTTTAAAACAGCGCCCTTCATTATAATTGCACCATCTCCCGCTTAAGGGGACGCTAGCACAAACGCGTTAGAAACGTGCAGTACTCTAAGGGGAAGAGGCCACAGCGTCTTACGCAGCCGTTTACACATGCCGGAACGTGCACCGCGTTTGCCGACGCCATCAGCGTTTATGAATACGGGGGTAAGGCGGAGAGGCCACAGCGTCTTACACCAGCTTCTTGCACGGGCCGTAACGCGCTAGCACAAACGCGTTAGAAACGCGCAATCTTTCGTTAATGTTGGGTATTTATTGCCATCGTGGTGCGTCTGTCCATGTGCGCTTCGTGGCGTAGTGGTTAGCGCCACGCGTTCAGACGCGAGGGGTCCCTGGTTCGATTCCGCTACGGCCACAACTCTCGGAATTTTTTTTTCTCATAAAAGTAGACGTGGCTACCTACTACGACGACTACTACTACTACAGAGGAGGGACAGACCCACACCCTAAGGAGCTTCGCCCCTAAAAAAAAAAGGTAAGGCGTGCAGACACGGTCACAAGAGAAGTGGACAACAGGAACGTCGTATTGTCCACTTCTCTCGTGTCCGTGTCTGCACGCCCTTACCTTTTTTGCATTACGAATCCTTACCAACTAGCTCAGCTTTCCGTCTTTCTACGGGTTATATACTTGGTGAAGTTACACATTCGAACGTCGCAGTTGTTTTGACGTGTCATTTCTGTGGTAGCTCGTCCCACTTATGCTTTAGGCCATTCAATATTATTGTAAAATATTAATGACTAGAACACTTTATCTCTTCAAATATATTGAAAAAGTGATGCGAATTGCAACGAAGGCGTCGTTTACCCTTCATTTGTAAAGCACAGAGGGTAGAAACAACGTTGAGTTTATAACGCGAGTGAAGTAAGTGCCTCTGCCTTTATGACCGGACCATAGTAGAATGGAATTGTCTAATTGAAATCAGGTTTTAATCTTTCAATAATGGTTTTCTGTTAATAGTTGTGTCATTCTTCATTGTTTTGGTTTTCCTCTGTATGTACTGAGTGTTTATTAAATAGGAGGGGGGGGGGGGGACATCTGACTCTTTAAATTAAACCACTCGCTCGTTCGCGCTGAAATTTCGCACACAGGCGACATCTTTCTTTGAGTTTAGTTTTGTTACCACATTCACGTGAATTATCCACTTGTTTGGTCTATAATAAATTTCATGCGTGCACCGTCCGCAGCTATACGTCACTCAAAACATCTCGATTCCACTGTAACTGAACGGTGGCCCCATCTATCACTACTACGGTGAACACCGCGTGTGCTTGCCGTAGCCGTCACAGATGGCGCCTCCATTCCGTTGCCGCGGAATTGAGACAGCAAGCGTAGGCTGGTGAAGAAAGAAGATGCACTACTAAACGTGACGAACATTCTTTGGGGACAAGATAAGCCCCAAAGGATGTAAAATGTTTTCAAACGTATGTTACGTAAGAAAGTTATATACAGTGAACAGTAACAAACCAGGCTCAGTCCTGGTTAAGCTCCCTGCCTTTCATTTATCCTTATTCCTTTCTCTCTCACTCTCTCTCTCTCTCTCTCTCTCTCTCTGTGTGGAACGTGTGCTATAGAGATGACCATGCTCCAACTCGCTACTCGACTGCGTACTCTTGCGGTGCAGGACTTCGGACGACTCGGCTTTCTCAAAGAAGCTGCGAGGCGCTACATTAGCGACATCAAAGACGGCTCGCGTCGACTGGCCATCATCGAGTTCAGTTACGGCGCCAAAGTGGTGCACACTCTGATGCCAGTGAACGTTAACACAAGAACTGGGTTCCTGAATGCCATACACAGATTGATGGCAGACGGAAGTACCTGCATCGGATGCGGCCTCGAGAGTGCAATAGAGGTATTTCGACATTTTGTTAAATATACAGATTGATTGACCTATGCGCATGCGAGAGAGAGAGTAATTATGGACAGGTATGGACGTTAACCAGGCTGAGCCCAGTTGTCTACCCTGCTTCAGGTAAGGTTCTCCCGAACTGCGTTGATCGAGGTGCCACTCACTGTCGACAATGGTCCTAGGGCCGAGCCACACCATTGACCAGTATTTACAGATCTATTGCCCACAGCACACATCCGTGCTGGGCTTCATTGAATAGAACAAGCTATGCATGTGCATATAAGAGACTATCTGCTCTATGCCGCAGGGCAAACTTTTAGAATTAAACGAAAGGGAAGGACAACGTGATAAAAAATAAATGGGAAGGAGAGGGGAAGAAATCATATTTGATTAAAAGCGCAAGAAACGAGGGCACAGGCAGGCTATCCTGAAGCTGTTATTACAACAGCCACTTTGAAGTGCCTCTAGGACATCAAGGTGCACCAAAAGAAAGTGTAGAGAAGTGAAATAAACATATGTAAGCCACCATTCTTTCATTACAAAAAGGTTCTATTAGTGAGCGGAAGTGACACCAGGCCACCTTGAAGTTGCCCTTTACTCCGTGGCCCGGCTGTGCAGACAGAAACTGTGATACTCCATAGAGCATGTTGACCCATAAGCTACGGATAGAACACACAAACACGCTCCAGATTGATAATTTTGAGTACAATACTTGCAGTTGTGTGCTATTATTACGATGCTAGACGTGCATGCAAGTACAAAGCGATGCCTCTGATAGGAAGTGCTGTTTAGATGGCTATATCACTGAGACAGCAGTGCTTTAATGAAACTGCTAGTAAATTATCTTTTCCTGCTGTGATTAAACTGGGTAGGTTTGCCAAAGCGATTCCTTTCTCTCGACTGCATTTCTTTCTTATCATCAACAGTTCACGACAGGCCGATACTGGTATTAACGTTGGCGGAGGATAGCTCGGACCACTGACGGCGCGTGAGAAGAAAATAATCGGAATAGAGCTGTTATCCCAATACTGACGTTTTCATTATTGCGAGAGCATTATATGCCCCATTACGCGAAAATCCTACGTTGTCGTCGGCGGCGTGACCGAAATATGGCACAAAAAATGCCAGACGGCGCGAGGAGTAAAAACACGTGAAAAAATCTCAAATTGATGTCAAATTTGTCAGGCAGGCTTCTGTAAACGAAAGTCAATTATTGGAATTCAAAGGACGATTTTGTACATTTCGGTATGGCTGGGAATCGAACCCGGGCTTCCGGGGTGCGAGACAAGCACCCTTCCCCGACGCCACAGTGGCTACATGGTTATGGCTCACGAAAGTTGTTCCTAGTGCGTGCGTCACTGCACACGTCACGTCACTGCTAACGTCACTGCCTCCCACATGTCACTTTCCATTCGGATTTCATCGGTGGTGTGTCTGCTGCGATGCCCCCTCGAGGTCAAATCATGAGGTGTGCCTAGTGCGTGCGTCATTGCGCACGTACCCGCCGTGGTTGCTCAGTGGCTATGGCGTTGGGCTGCTGAGCACGAGGTCGCGGGATCGAATCCCGGCAACGGCGGCCGTATTTCAATGGGGGCGAAATGCGGAAACACCCGTGTGTATTTAGATTTAGGTGCATGTTAAAGAACCCCAGATGGTCCAAATTTCCGAAGTCCCCCACTACGGCGTGCCTCATAATCAAATCGTGGTTTTGGCACGTAAAACCCCATAATTTAATTTAATTACACACGTCACGTCGCTGCCTCCCGCGGGTCACTTGCTCTTCGTATTTCCTCTGTGCTATGTCTACTGGGATGCTCTACGAAGCGTCTACCTCAGCGGCAGCTGTGAAACGTGGTCGCCTACGGAAGCACGCCTGAGAAAACGAAGCAAGGGAACACAAAAAAAATTCATCGTTCTGCAGCAAAATGGTCCGAATGTTTGCGGTCTATGGACAACGCATACGAAAACACACATGTCGATTCGGAAGAAATAACTTTAATGCATGTCGAAAACATAAATCGAAAACGTTTCACCTAAGCGATTATAATGCTTTCGCACTCCCACACGTAGCGGCTGTCTTAAGTGTCTCTGCTGAATTTATTTTGCCCAGTGGAGTTATTATCAGTTGCAAAACAGAAAGCCTGCTTCAGATGGCACAGTGGAGTTTACATTAAAGCATGTTTTTTTCGTTATTTTTAGCTGCTAACAACCGCCAATGAGACGCCGGAGGGCGCCACGATCCTGCTCATGAGCGACGGGGAGGAGAACCAGGACCCGCGCATCGTCGACGTGATGCCACGGGTTTCCGCCTCGAAAGTCGTGGTCAACACGCTGGCTCTGGGAGCCACAGCCGAACACAAGCTCGAAGAGCTGGCCACTTCGACGCGCGGAAAAGCGTTCGCCTTTCGCGACCTGCAGGGAAACCTTGTGGACGAACTGGAAGCCGCCTTCGTGTCATCCACTACGAGCCAACACGACCCCTGTGCCCCGAACTCACACGGTATGAGTTAGTTATGAATTCATTTGTATGAAACACACACACACACACACACACACACACACACACCACACACACACACACACACACACACACACACACACACACACACACACACACACACACACACACACACACACACACACACACACACACACACACACACACACACACACACACACATGAAGTAGCTCTTCGGATCCAGTGTTTATTTATATTTATATATTTATTTATTCAATTGCCCTGCAGGCCCTTAGGACATTAGAGAGAGAAGAGGGTACAAGGTTAATAAATGCGATAGAACGGTCGCACCAATAAACAAATTCAATAAAATTGAAAACCATAAAAGGAAGGATGCAATTTGTAGCTGTCTGTAAATAAGGGCCCGTATTCACAAAAAGCTCTTACGCTATAATTGTTAAAAAGATGAAATTCCACCCAATCCTGATGCTGGACATAATATAAGTGAAGGCAGTTGGTCAATGCAAAGAGCACTTACATATGAGAAGCTTTGCGAATTTGGCTCAAGGTTTGTGACAGCAATTATAAAATAATTAATTTCCGTAATGACGGCACCTATGTGATTCAGGATTGATGCGGGAACGGCAACGCTTTAACCATGTAGTACTGGTAAGTTATCGCTACAGTAACTAAATTTAGCGAGTTTTGTTCACCATAACAAAAATGTACTTGTTGGGGGAGTCCTTTAGCGACAGCAGCGGATTCCTTTAGCGACAGCTTTAGGAATGAGCGGCAGCAGCAGCAGCGAGCTAATTGACCTTCGTGCTGTCGCTCGCGTCAACGTGGATTAAGCCGCGAAAACACAGCGCAGGGCGGACTCTGTCCCCGTCGCAGAAGGCTTTCAAGATAGAAGCGGCCCGAGTGGGCGCGCGCGGCCGCCCGGGTCACCCGGAGTAGAAAGCGCCCCACCTCCCTCCCCTCCTCCCGGAGCCTTGCGCGCGACGGACTACTGCCCGCTTCCTTCCCGCTTTCCTCCCTTGCGTGCGCGAGATTTAGCCGCGATCGCCGGCTTGCCCTCGCACGTTTTCACTCGCACATACAGCATACGGCGCGCGCGGCGACGATTTTATCGCCCTTGGACTTGATACGGAACCTCAAGGCGACGACAACGGCCGACGGCAGAAATGCGCCTGGAGTGTCTATATAATTGCTATCGCAATAAAACATACGTGTACGGGTGATCCTATTGGCCAGCTATTAGCGCGTAAAAGCTCCTTTTGTAAGCAATACACTATCTTGAGGTCTGAGGCCGTTTTAAAAAATCGGATATGGAACAATTCCTAATGTGTGGGAACAATTGAAACCTAAAATAAGATAAAATTCCGAGCAATCTATATAAGCACTTAGCGTCCTTTCGCTGGAAAACGAGTGCTTTGGGTTGCGATCTAGTGACATTGTCCAAGAAATCGGTGGCTGTCACTGCATGTTTCCCTTCTTTTCTAAGTGTTCTCGTTCTTCCGTATGGAGACAGTTCAGCCTGCACAAAGAGAGCAAACGTATGCAGTAACGAAACTGAACATACTGCATTGCGCAGTACGGGACACGATTGGAAATGGAGTTGGTTATGGAACAAGTAATGGCCACCGTATAAACCGTCACCTTCGCTCTCCTTGTTCTTTCATAGTAGTTCGTTCTGCGCTGAGGGGACGGGGACTGTCAAGCTTCAGCAATGCAGCTTGAAGTAATGCTACTTGAAATTTTGCAGAATGATCACTTTTTGGAGTGCGCGTCGTTGAGTGTAACACTTGCCACAGTTATTTGCCTTATTTCTTTTTTTAAAGTGAAAATTTTGCCTTCGCTTATGAGGATGCGAGCTGCTGCCGCGACGGCGCAAGCATAAACTTGTGTCGCCGCCTGCGGGCAGCGGCAGAAAACAGCGTTTCAGGGAGGGTTGCCGCGTGTTCCAGGAGCGGGCAACGCGCTGCAACCCTACCTGTGAGAAGCTGCTGGCGCAAGAAAACTTCGCCGCAATGGCTCAGAAACATCACAACATTACCTTGCTACAGGAGAGCAATACAGCGAGTATAGTAAATGTCTTGCAACTGAAATTACATTCCGGTACTTTGTCAAGAAATGCATGCCGAAAAGATTTTACCATGGCACCGCGAAGCATTAGATTTGCGCACAAAATAGTTGCCACGCCTACCTGTCCATTTCCCCCCGCTTCTGTTCGCACTCATTCCAACGATATACCGTTCCCGAGATCGGTGTTCACACAAGCCCCTTGTTCTCGTCTTATTCTTGTATCTCGAAGTTGGTGGAGTCCGAGGAAGAGTTCACCAGCCTGCTAGAAAAGAAGTTCCAAGTGGACTCCAACGTGGGCAACGGGACGAGAGTCCACGTGACGCGCAACCGACCGGAAACGGGAAAACTCGAAGCTCGGCTCACAGATCCTAGCGGACAGCCGTGCAAGGAGTGCCGAGAAACCGTGAACGGAAATGACGTAGTGATCTCCATTCCAAGTCCAGCAAAGGTGAGCCGCATGCAAGGTTAAAGGCAGACAGTAATCTGCCTGACGTAGGCGCTGTCACCCACACATTGCTCAATATCTCTCTCTCTCTCTCTCTCTCTCTATATATATATATATATATATATATATATATATATATAGACATCCTTATAGGTTTGCTAAAGTGTAGGTCGGAAATTTTCATGAAATACGCAATAATGCCTGCGCTAACTTACAGGGTGGTAACTTGAAGGATAACAAAGAAGCTTGAAAAACCTCTTTAAGTGTGCTGTAACGGAACATTATAGATGTAACGTGAAAATATAGAAAGATGGTAGTAATGACTAGAGGGCGGACTTGGGGGACTGATATTTTTTTTGAGATTAATGGAGTATTGAGACATTATCAAAGTTGTAGAACTTCTACCACTTGCTCTCGCACATGATGAAATGATATCAAGTATGAAGGGCGGGAAAGATACTGTCACAATATCTTTCGAATATTTGGCTGTGATTTGTGGCAATATTTCAATTTGATACTAATGCTCGTCTCGAAAGTTCAGGCCTGGCGTCATCGGAGCTATTTTGACGTCGAGAGAGAAAACGTGCTAGCGTCGCGTAACAATAAAGTCAGGCATGATGACCTTGCTCATAAAAAAAAAAAAAGTTCGCTTTACCATTACGTATGGTCGCGTGTCGCAGTCGCAGTGAGCACCGTAACACAGCGAGCCAATGTACTGTGATTTCACGACGCGTCTACCTCCTGGAAACCGAAATGTAAACATGGACCGTATTATCAAAAACGCATTAAGCTACAATTGCTCGTCAAAGAAAATTTCAGCGAATCCTGGTGTTGGACATATCATTAGCGAAGCACCTACGAACGAATACGTTTGTGAATTTGGCCTCACCTGGTTAGTAGAAGCAAGCGTTACAGCGTAAATGTTTTTAGGGCAATTTGACGGCATGCGAATATGTTTCTAGGGCATCGAAGGTTCGCACCTTCCGCGAGAAAAAAAGAAAACAACAACAACAACATCGAAGATCTCATGTCAGTACTCCCTTAAAATATATGTATTTCATTCAGAATAACGTAAAGTACGTAAGGCCGATAATTTCATTTCTGAAGGTTGACACGCAGACTCTGTTTATGAAGGTTGGCACGTGGACACTCCACGTGGAAAGCTCCAGCTCCGACCCAGTGGAGGTAAGCGTCAGTGTCAAGTCACAGGCCAGCAAGGGCGACGACGAGCCTATCCGGGTCACTTGCGAAATGAGCAGCATGCTCGTAGATGGTCCCGACCAAGCTGTCATCTTCGCCAAGGTCACGAAGGGAATAAAGGTACTCCTGGACGCTGACGTCTTCGCCACGGTCTACCGTCCCAAGATGTCGAACGAGCCACACTTGGTCACGGTCCCACTGCATGACGACGGACGGGGTAAGAAGGAGAGAAAGATACTTAGCAAATGAGAAAGGCAGCGAGGTTAACCACAACAGAAAATCTAGTTTGCGACCCTTCATTTGGCGGGGGGGGGGGGGGGGGGCAGGGTGAGGTAGAAAGATAATAGAGAGAGACAGAGATAAGCGAAATGCGAAAGGCAGGGAGGTTAACCGGATGATATATATCCAGTTTGCTACCCTGCAATGGGGATGGGGTAAGGGGAGACACAGATAAAGATGAAAAGCACGCACGCACGCACGCACGCACGCACGCACGCACGCACGCACGCACGCACGCACGCACCACACACACACACACACACACACACACACACACACACACACACACACACACACACACACACACACACACACACACACACACACACACACACACACACACACACACACACACACACACGTGCCAGGCGTGCCAACGCCGTCCCGAAAGTCTGTCCCGCAACTGTCGAGCCATCAGTGTAACTATGAATATGGTCCTTGCATGTATCGTGCAGCATCAGTAGATAGTTGGCGAGAGCTGGCGACGACAATCCTGTTTTAGTTCGAATTCCTGGTACGGAGAATACAACTTGTGGTCACGCCAAACACCAAGGAGGTGCTCGCAGCCTCTAGTAAGACGTACAATTTCTAGGAGGGCGGCAGTCACGGCACACCAATATCTTCTGACAAAAGGATTCACTGGACCGGTCTCCTGGCAGGCGATGTAAAGGGGCGCGGGCAGCCTGATCTGAACACTTCCAATGTCAAATGAGTGGTGACTGGCTAATCTTGGGCTGTCGCAATGGTTTCTGCTGTTGATGTGCAGCGCGGCAATCCAAGACAAACCCTGAGTGCCAGCGCCTAAACACGTTCGATTGTGCAGATGCTCTTTTTGCAAGTACTGGTCAGTACAGGTAAGCTGTACCTCAGATATCTGAGATTCCTCCAAGAAAATCGAAAAGGTGTGAAATCACCGTTAGGCTTTTCTTCAGGCAGTCAACATGGGAACTCCAGCTGAGGTCTTGATCAATGATGAGCCCTAAGAATGATGACCCACCAGTGTGTATGGCGTAACAAAGGTTTTGCCCATTGATAGATATGACGTACGACGTCGTTGGATTCCGCGTAAACTCGACCAGCGCACATTTCTCAGGTGAAATCTGGAGTCTGAATGCCTTGTTATGTAAGATACGCCGATATTTAATTCGTGGCTTTTTGAAACCTCGCGCGCATCTGAGGACGTGTTACACCTGGCGTCCAAGCAAGATGTGATCGGCGTACATTGACATCTGGGCAGCACTTGGTATGCGTCCCACGAGACTGAGAAAAACGAGGTTTAATTTTGTGAGGCTCAAGACGCCACTTCGGGGTACATCGTCGTGTGTGTAGTGTTGAGAGGTCGGTCCGTCATCGGTGTGCACAAAGAAAGATCTCATGATGTAAGTAACTTCGGGTCCACCGTTACACTCGACCACCGAGGCCAACCGATTAAAGAGCATCAAGTATCGCGCCACAAGAGCCATTGCCATAAGCTCCTTTTCCGTCCAAAAACATAGCGACCGATAACCATTCACATAACTTTTGATGTTGAACGTAAGTCACCAGATCGATGACAATATCAATGGAGGAGCGGAGAAAAATTCAAGGGACACAACACACGATCACAGCCGGTCACGTACGATCCCCGCACACTACTACTGCACAGGACGACATGCAGCACAATTCAGGCTAAATTCGTTTCTGCAGGGTTGTCCTTAAGAATTGCACCAGTGCCTGTGTTGATCTCTGCAGCGATAACACGGAGAAATAAGAACAAATAGAGCTCACAGATGAGGCACATAATTATACGCACAAGTAGTTTGGTGCGAAATTCAATCACGAAATTATATTTTCTGCGCTCCTGCTTGCTGAATGCTGTTTTTATGCGATATAATAATGTTAAGTTCTCCGTATACTCTGATAACAACGCCTTGCGGGGAATCTTCATGTAGTCCTGAGCTGCTAACAAGGGCGACTTAGTTAACGCATTATGCATTCTATGCTTGATACAGTATTATGCTATGAATAATATTTACAGGCAGGTACTAAGAGGCGGGGTTCTTACAGAGATTACCACAGATTACTGCGAAAGACTACTACGCGGAGGTGAGCCTAATGAACTTTTCTTGTAGTTAATAGAAACAGTGAAATTCTGCCGATGGTAAAAATGAAGGTCTTTCGTTTGGCCCTCGCTGTTTGCTTACTAAAATTGCTTAAAGTTAATCTGAACAAAACAAAATAAGGTTTCACGTTTTACAATTTTGGAACCCGGTAAAAGAAAAACAGATGTAACAACAATGCGAGTCGCATCAGGTAAGAGGTCTAAAAAGGAAATAATTGACGCATTTTAAACCGTATCTACATGTGCCACTAATTTGTTATTAGGTCATTTGCAAAACCAGCATGTTCATTATAACAATTCTCCGGAAACTGCAAACTAACGTATTTTTCTGCTTTTGACTCGGTAACGGGTGTGCAGGGTAGGTAAGTGCAATATCCAATTTAGGTGAGGAGTCACGAGGCCGTAAATGGGATGCATTGATTCGCTTTTTGTTTAGTAATCATCGTGAATTTCTTTAAAATAAATGCTGATGTGGAAATTTAAATTCTGCTTCAAACAGTGCGTTGAGCGCACGTTCTTTTTTCAACATGCAAACAGGACAAATTCGCAGGTAGGTGGAGGCTTGAAGCCATTAACAGTGGTCCAACAAGAGATGTCTCAGGCCGGAGCCGACGTTTCCACGAGGGTAACAGTCTTCACGCCGAAACGCTGGCTCCAGCGACATTCCTTGTTTGACCTCCCCTGTTAATCACTTCTAAATGCAAAGAAAAGAAAAAAAGGGAAGAAATGTAAATAACTTAGTTCGAACCCCTTCGGCGGTTTCCCACGTAGAGTAGACACGTGTTGGAATATGTGGATCGCCCAGACCGGAGGTTTCATTTTATGACCATTACATGTCCTTGCACGCAACCAGACCCTGACATTCAGGCCGACGACGGAACGTACAGCGGTTACTTCGTCCAGTTCACGGGCAAAGGCCGCTACGCAGTGACAGCGCACGTGTCAAGCCAGAAAAGGACGCGGCTGGCCGACCCACGAGGTGCCTCTGGCAGCTTCTTCAGCACGGCACTGTTTTCGGCGGCAACAGGCGAGTCTCCCTTTATCTGGCTGGAAGGGTGGCCAGTTGGTTACTGACATTATACATTTTAAATCACGACGTGCTAAGGAAGATGCTATATGGTAGTGTTTTCAATCGCCAAGAATTTACAGGGTGTTGCTAGTAACTTTAGCCAATGTTTACAAATATGCATAAGCACTCTAGTAGGAGGCGGACAAATTCATGTTGTTCACTATCGCACGGAGCAAGTCACGCTACCTTTTGGATTCTTAATTGTATAAACAGTAACGAGTTAATAGCCATCTTCACCATATTAGACATGCCCGCTGGCGCGCCGCGATTGCAGTGCTCTCAAACGTGTCGCATGTGAATGAACAGCGCATTCAGCCTGGTGGGCTGCCTGGTTTGCTCATCGCTATTATGAATTGCGGCGAGTGTAGCACATCACTAGCGTAAAACGCGCAGCCAACGCCTGCGTCGCTGCTTTCTCACATTTTAAGCAGCAGCACACCTTGTAGATATTTAATGTTATTTGCTTTGTATTATAATGTACTTATTGTAATTAGATGTTTAGTATAGCCGGTGAACTCTACCGAGAAGTGACCATATATTCAGTTACAGTTGTTCAGTACCGCTACAAACGTTCAGTGCCGTTTTTCTTGCCTCCTCCATGTTTGAGGTCGAAATACACGCTTCACTGTTCTACTACTATACTTCTTCTTCTCATTATTATTATTATTATTATTATTATTATTATTATTATTATTATTATTATTATTATTATTATTATTATTATTATTATTATTATTATTATTATTATTATTATTTAGCGCAAAATGGACAGTGCATAAGTTGAACATCACGTTGATGTCTAGCTCCCGCCCTGGGCATTTCATGCTGGTGTTTCGTCATCCTAAGCGCGGTTGAGCAGCCGCCCGACATCACCGGTAATAACAACAAGTAGATGCCGGATCCCTATTCAAGGACACTAGTTAGTACTTAGCGAAGTGCCTGACGCTTTTATTCTTTTGGCGTTCATTTTCAGAAAGGCATTATGGAAATTCACGGTATTACGAAAAATAGCGAAGAAATTGAAATGCATATAAGGACCAGGCAAGTACTGGTGGAACGTAGAATGATAAGCGTATACGCTAACAGGTTGTAATACGGCAGTGTGGAGTGGAGAGAAAACATCAATAGCTGATGTGAAATTTGAGACCAAAAGGAAGACGTAGGCCAGGTAATTTAAGGCACAGACAAGCTATTGGGTTTATTTATCAGATTAATAGTATGGCTGTCAAGCGACAGGAGACGAGGTGGAGTGCGAAAAACGATTGCATGGAGCGATTAGAACGGAAATTTTCCCACATAGAAGGTAGAATCGGCTGACGCGGAACAGGTTAAGAGGAGGTCGCTGTGATAGTCCTTCATTTTGCCGTAGTCTTAATAAGCTTGTACCACGACCATAACAATGAGTCTAGCACCACTTTAGAGAGATTGGCCCTCAAAATCAGATCAGTTCCACATGGTATTGTCCGTGCAATCCACAGAAGAGCCACTGGGAAGCGTTGGAGGATAAGTGTTTGACTGTGACGTAGAGCGAAGTTTTTCCATGCATATGTTGTTTTTCTTGATTTTTGTGAAGCGAACATCTAGATTCTCAAGTCAAAATCTTTTCACCAGTCTTCAGCGCTGTGCATTATTATTTCAAGCCTGAAATGTATAGAAGGCGAACTTGAGAAGATATCTTTTTCCGTTGATAGGCCTTAATGCTGCTGATTTTCCTGATGCGCTTAGCTTCAGCGCAGTTGCTTTCTGCTGGCGTGGCGAACCTCGGAGTTGATTTATATATTTATCTATTTTTTTTCTCTGTCCCATTTCACGACTGCGCGGCGCACGCCAGAAACAGTCACGGGAATGAGCGGCATTGAACCGGCGTCCGAGTACCCAGTCGACGATTTCGACTTCGTAAATTCTACGGCCCAAGGCACGAGCCGTGCAGGCGAGGAGGTGGCGGAACCATTCCAACGGGTGGCATCCGGAGGGTCCTTCCAGGTGACGGTGAATATTGTGGAGAAGCAGGTACCTCCAGGAGACATCCGGGACCTCTCTGTGACAGGCGTACACGCAGGCGAGAACGACTCGCTTCTCGTGGAACTCACGTGGACATGGCCCGGAGCTCACCTGACATACGGAAACGGTGAGCGCTAGCTTCAGACATGCTTAGACCGCATACTAGAGTTTTTGCCAAAGTTCAGAATCCTCTTTGCGAGTCACAATATTTGTTGCCAACTCTTGCAGCAAGGCTCCTTCATTACATAAATCGCGCTCCCAAGCTGGGAAGAGCATGCGACCACTGTTCTTATCAATTGTTGGAGCTTTGGAGCTACAAAATTTCTACAGGTCTTAGTACATTACGTGACAATAGGCCTGGTAACGTGCTCAGTTGCTTGTTCCGAAGGAGTTCCGAAGTTTAAAGGCGCGAGAAGAGCTGCCCTTTTAAATATATTGAAATTTATAGCATATCAATGTCGGAAGGTGTACGAGTGTGTGGCGCAACGCCGGTTTAGTTGCGTGCCAAATGACCTCGAAATTTTCGACAGACTCCATGCTACGCACCTTAGCTGGTAGTCAAATAATTTTAATTTTTGGTAATCAAATAGTACTGTAACGGCTACTAGCGCTCAGCAAAGTGAAGCGAACTAGTGCACGCGTTCATTGAAATCACCCATACCACACACAACAGAACGTTTAAATAAAGAACAAGCTCAAAACAAGCATTTCTTACCCCCTTCAGCAAATGTAGTCATGGTTTTGCAACAGTTTCGCTGGACATCCAGGTTCATAAGGATCGATAAGAGGTGATAAGGGTCGAATCATTTTCGATAAGGTTGAAAAACGACCGATGAAGGTTGATAAGGGTTTATAGTGGTCGGATAAATTTTCATAACTTTGATAATGACACCGGGCTGCGTGTAGATGAGCAAGTGGCACAATGCTTACGCATACTTAGACAACTTCCAGATGAGTTTCTGCGTGAGTTTTTTTTTAGAATTTCATTGCAGAAATAATATTGTTACGCGGAAGCACAGGAGGGAAACTATTTAGAAGGCGTATTTACAAGGGGTATTTACAAGGGGTAGCAAGCACTGGCCATTGGCCAACATGGAAGCCAGCCGACATCAAAAAGTCACAGGCCTGATCGGCACACGCAGCACAGTCACAGCGTAAGCTGGTTGAGCGGCGCAAGAGTAGCTCCAATTTCGGCACCACGCACAACAGGTTCTTCGCGGCAAAGTCTTCACCTCGATTTTGACGAGAACGATCTGAACTGTCCGCCCGGCGTCGACGGCGAGCTGCGGCTTGTAATGCTTTCTGCACAGCAGTATGCTGAGCCCGATGATGACTGCTTGTAGCCGCGCACGTAAGTCTACGATTCGCTTCTTCAGCAGCGGTTCGTACCTTGCGAGGAGACGCCATAACGTGTACCGAAGAGGTACCCAGAATACGTGGCGCACATCTAGCATCGGGATCGCGTTGATTGCGCGCCTCGTCTTAATCGCATCTCGTTGTCTGCGCCTGCGCACGCGGCGTTTGCAGGCGCCTTAACTATATGGCACCACCATACTGGCGGAGGCTCGGGTCGTCTGCGCCTGCGCGCCTCCCTATAGGGCGCCTTTATAGGGCATTTTTCAGCTGCCTGATAGCAAGCGCTTGCGTGGTTAAGTGGTAAAGTATTCGACTCCCGCGCAGCGGACCTGGGCTCGATCCCGGCGGAGACCGGGTACTTTTTTCGCATTTCCAGCGATAGCAGTTACGCGGCGGCACCATCGCGAACCGAAACGGCTATTGGAATGAGCCCATAACAGCTTAAGCTGTAAAACAAGGCACGTCATCGTCCTCAGACCAGCCAGAGGCCACCTATGCGTACGTCCCACTACATCGAAGTGTCAACATCAGTTTCTTCGAATAGCACGTAGCAATATTTATCTGGATATAGCTGCATTAGCTACTCGTGCTAAAGTGTCTGATTTGTTTTCGTCATCTCAACAAACACTCTGCCGTAAAAAAAAAAAAAAAAACAATGCACTTACTGGAGGACGTTTTTATAATCTGCTATTTTATTGCTTGCAGCCTCAGGCGTGGAGATTCGAGCCAGCAGAGAGTATGCCAAGCTAGTCTCAGCATTCGAGAAGCAGACAGAAATCCCGGCCGCCGACATTGTGCAAGGAAATCTCGACCCGCTGCGCCCCGGTGCGAAACACGTCGTCACCGTGTACCTTTCCCGCATCCTGTCTTCGCGTCGCCAGGACGGTGCCCTAGACTGGAGCGGATACCTAGCCGCTCAAGTATTAAATGCCGACGGCCTCCGCTCCAAAACGTCGAACGTCGTTCGCGTGTCCTACACTCCGCCGCCTGTGACGACCACGGTCGCTACTACCACTACACAAGCTACCACGACAGAGGCCGTTAGTACACAAGATATCACGACCGACGAAGCAACGACCACGGAAGTTCCGACTGTTGTTTCCACTACACAGGCTACAACGACAGAGGCCATTAGTACGCAAGATAGCACGACCGACGAAGCAACGACCACGGAAGTTCCGACGGTTGTTTCATCGTCGACACACTTGACGAGTAGCCAGTCATCAAGCTTTGTCGTCTCGATCTGGGTGTGGATTCTGATCGCCTGCGTTGCAGCAGCGATTGTGGTCGCCGCCTTGTTAGCGATCTTGGTCAAAATGAACCCTTCTAAGCGCGGGATCTACCGCGTCTTCTTTAGTCAGCCCAGGCAAAGGCAGCATGGTTATGCGTAGGCATTCCTGCTCCGCCTAAGTGAGAGTGAACTGTGACGATACGCGCCATATCGTGCTGCTGGGCTGTTGGCTCATAGTTATTGCGGTGCACTAGGACGCCACACAAAGTGTAGACGGGGAAAGGAAAAACGCTCTTTTCTGTTCTGGTCTTACTTCACATTGTTTCGCGTCCTACTAAACCGTAATAAGCGATGGCACCCTCACTGCATCTGTAAAATTCATGATATCGCTCTTTGTTGATTGAAGGCTCATCGTCGTCTTTGCCGAGGAGTATTTTTGACAATAGACTACTGTATGTTTCTTGCCTTCGGACTGCCCGTGATCAATGGACGGGATCCTCAAAGTGGAGTGGATACGCAGACCGTTCCCTTCATCGTAAAGATATCGATCATCTTTCAATGTTCTGTCAATGCTTCACTGATACAGCGATCATAGCGCGCGGTTCCTTGTTTCATCGAATTTCCACATCGGGCCCTACGGTGGCCTTTCGCAGTTGAATGTATGTCCGAGTATAGCGTATGAGTTTGTGTACCAATATTTAAGTGCGATTTCTCTTCTTCCATGCCTGTTCTAATACTGCGCATATTTCTTGTTTTTTATTTGTGACCGGTCTGGCCGTTCTGTCGAGAAGCATTGTCACTTTCTCTTTGGTCGACGATGTGTTGTTTCGAGCTTTTCAATGTGCAATAAATTGTATCGCATTACCCCTTCCCCTCTCCGCGCCTCCCTTCCATGCTTGGTGCCGCTCTTGAGTGGTGTAGCATACATCCAAAATTTACAGACAGGACCAATAAGCGGGAACCTATTCCATGCATTCTTTCATCTCTATCAGCACGTGCTTTCATATGTGTTTCCTGTTCGTTGAAGATTTCGTTTTCTGCAGCCATGTGACGTGTTGAATCTTCTTGTCCTACAGAAATCATGAGCCTCTAAACAAAAACGGTTATTGACGTGCCTCTCTTGTGTCCTCTAATAAATAAATAAATAAATAAATAAATAAATAAATAAATAAATAAATAAATAAATAAATAAATAAATAAATAAATAAATAAATAAATAAATAAATAAATAAATAAATAAATAAATAATAAATAAATAAATAAATAAATAAATAAATAAATAAATAAATAAATAAATAAATAAATAAATAAATAAATAAATAAATAAATAAATAAATAGTGTAAGCAGGGATGCAGCCTTGCACATCTTCCTGTTGTTGGCCGGTCGCAATGTGTTGTAGAGGGTCGCTATAAGAATACCCTGAAATTTCACACAAAATTGCGATATTTGGGCAAACGAGAATAACCAAGCAACGGCGTTGACTGCACGACAAATAGCAACTCGGCCAAACGGAGGAGAATCTTAGAGGTGGAGACAAATTGAGGTTTCTGGCAACGTTTCCTGCTGAACTAACATAAATATCAACATATATTTGCACCAAAAATGTTGTCAGGAGACCCAGGGAGAAACCTTTGTTAGTAGCCTGAGGAATCATGGCCTCCTGGTGTACACATGGAAACAACCGCAGTGGCCGCGACATAACTGGCACAGTGATGCATCTTCAAATGCAGGAAAAAAATTGAAATATTAAAAAAAACCTTAAACAGTTCGCGCGTCAATGACAACTTGTATTTGGAAATTAGAAATGTAGAGAGAGAGAGAGAGAGAAATAGAAGAGAGGAAAGGCAGGGAGGTTAACAAGAGGCACGTCCGGTTTGTTACCCTGCACTGGGGAAAGGGGGTATAGGGATGAAAAGAGAGAGAAAGGAAATAGAGATAGCACAGTTTCGCGCACATCTTAAGCGTCGCACGAAGTCTACAGACGGTCACCAAGACCTGTCGACTTGAGGTAGTGCAACAAGGCTTTCGTGGCTTTCTGTACCATCGACGCATACGGCCATGGTCCAAGGATCTTCATTTACGAAAATGGTCGAGAATCCAGCCGGTTCAATGCTGTCCGGAGAGCTTCACGCTCGACGTCGAATTATTGGGGACAGAGCCATAAGACATGTTCAATTGTTTCTCTGGTTCCACAAAAGTCACACATGGGCGTATCCCCCATTCCAATGCGGAACGAGTAGGCCTTTGTAAATGCCACCCCGAGCCAGAGGCGGCACAATACTGTCGCCTCAGAGCGGGAAATGTTTGATGGCATTTGAAGCTTCAAGGATGGGTCAATTTTATGGAGATGGCACTTCGGGCTAAGAGAAGACCAATATTTGTGTGTCATAGCTTTAGCCACATTATTAGAAATGTACATGCTTGCTGTTGTATTGTAGCTGCGTTGAGATCAATGTTGCTTTCCCAAGAAAATTTCAGATACCCAGCTTGTTCGTCGTTCAAGCACTTGATTTTCATCAATGCTTAGAAGAATATTTGGCAGTAATTGTATGATATCAATGTTTTCGGTGTGTTTGATGTAGTGGTCGTTTTATGCGCTCTTACTATCTTACCTATGAGCATGTAACTTGTAGTCCCGTTTGCTCATGCAGATGTTTGCTTACTAAGCATTTTTATAAATAAATTCGGGTCTCGATTGTTAATGTAAATGTTCCCTTTTACCGTATTACATATTCATTAAACCATTCATGTGCTACTCACTTATGAATGTAGAAATTCTGGTTACGCTTGTTCATGTAAATCTTTGGATATACTTACGTGCCTGCTTTGGGCCGGCAATCTCTGCCTGCAGTATATTGAAATAAATAAATAAATAAATAAATAAATAAATAAATAAATAAATAAATAAATAAATAAATAAATAAATAAATAAATAAATAAATAAAATGTGATTTAACACGTTGTAGTGACAGTGAAAAATGACAAAAACTGGCAAGAGTGCAATATGAAACTAAAGGCTCATTTAGAGTCAAAGGTAACATCGCCGCATCAGCCAAAGAATATACAGACGACGAGCACTGCAGGATAGATTGGAATCTTGCAGTGTACAAGAATCGCAACACGCAATTGTAAGCATAGTATCGATTTCAAGCTTGACCTCTCGGAAATAAATAATAAATAATTCAGTGCATTACAAAGAAAAATCAACCTGCTGGAACCTTCACGGCAATGTAGAGCGACATTTGCTGAAATTTCGCCATTTCCAATGCAAGCACGCGTATGTATTCATCGTTGGAGAAACAATCACGTTCAACATGCATATTTCCTTCTGTCCTAAAGTTAAAATGATTCAACAGTTATATACAGTAGAATTTGTGCTTCAGAAATTACTTTGCTCTGCAACAAACGCCAACTTAGAAAATGGGTTGTACACAGGCTGGTCATTTTTTCGGTCGGTTGTCAAGGTCCGCCATGTTACGAATTATAATAGCAGAATCCGCGCTCCTTTCCCGCTGGAAAACGTTTTCTCTTCGCATGTGACGATAAAAGATAATCACTGCTAGCTGTCCATTCTTTGGCATGGCGTTGCAAATCTCCGTTCAGACCATGGAGGAAAGAAACAAAACAGGAGAGGCCCTGACGTCACGTTCTTGAAGCCGGAAGTGCAGCCATGTTGGTGTGCCATCTCCCTTTGCGCCTGCAATCAGAGGTTCTGCAGCTCGCCGGAGCAGATGGGCGCGAACTTCGAACTTGAATTGTTACGAGTCGCCGGAAGTGTGTGCTGCCTACGCGTATCAAAACAAAGCCTACGAAACTCCTATAGAAGTTTTAGTGATGCAGATGCGCTCCTGTGTGTGTATTTTTTTTTTCGTGGCATGTTGAAGAAGACGGCGAAGACCCGCGCCGTGATTGCTTGATTGTATCCGATGCTGGCGGACACTCACACTCACAGATCCAAAACACAACTTTCAAGCTTACACACCACACTCCAAAGTGAGCTTTCCTCGCGAACAAAAGGTGCTGGGGGGACAAACACCGGCGGAAAAATAATTTATCCCTTTTCAGAGACCGAGAGCAGCAGCAAAAGCTTCAGGAGCGCGATTGCTATGGCAACGTTGACATTTGGGGTACCCGTCCCAGTGCTCCTTCGCGAAAAACAGCACGTGACTTCCGCCACACTTTCTCCAATACGTTCGTGTTGGCCAGGGCCTCCCCTGGGTTTCCTTCCTCCATGGTTCAGACGCTCCAAGTTTTCAGGGATCGAGATAAGGCGATCTACAAGTTCGCAGTGCTTTGCGTTTCTGCAGCCATATATCTCTAGTTTACTGTCGAGTCGACAATTGCTGGTACGTTTTCTAGCCTAGAAGAAATCGTATGAGTAATATCGATGTCATTTGAAGCCAAATCTGACAGATTCGTAGATTTCGCCGCACCACTTATCTTACGGAGCGAAGTTTCATTTTCTGTTCATACTATCCCGTGCATCTCCAGGTTCAGTCTGCTGCTAGCAGCTCAACATCGCTTACGGTTTCTTTGAAACGCTGCATATCACTTACCGCGCTGGTCACCTCGACTTAAAAATAAATTGGGGAGTATACCTAAGTCCCGTGATTGCACAATGTGCTATGAGAGACGCCGTAAGGGAGGGCGCAGGGATTATTTTGGCCCCCTGAGATTCCCTAATGTGCACCCAGAGCACGGTACGCGAAAGTTCTTGCGTTCTACCTCCAACATAATGTGGCCGCCGTGCGGGAATCAAATCCGCCAGTTCGTGCTCAGTGGAACAACGCCATAGTGAGTGACCATGGCGGGTTACAGACATGCTTCTTCATGACAATAATTTCATTTTCTTGCGCCATTTCTGGCTGACCGCTTCTGGTTAACCAACTTTGGGCTGTCCGGCAGGCCCGCGATGCGGCCGAGAGCTTTGTCCTGTTGGTCCCTATACGTGGCAGCGGCCGGCTTCGTGATGAGTCACGATCTGCAGGACTCCAATAAAGTTTAGTCCATCCATTTATTGATTCAGTATCTCATCCTACTTTGGGACACTACTGAACACAAGAGCACTTCTTCGGGCTGAGAGAAATAGCAGGGCTCATGTGGTCTCCATTTATTTGTGGCGTCATCGTACTGACGTGCACTTACTAGTGGAGGCTCTCCGAGCGAACGCGGGACTTTCTCCAAGCTGAGATCCTGTCTCCAGAACTACGAAGGTACAGGACGAGGATGACGGTGCTAGCAACATGCGGATGCAGCTTGCATTGATACGCCGACAATTGCTTCATCCTAACGCGTTATTTAACTTGTTACTGGCAAATATGCCACAGACTTACAAGTAGCTTAGGCATGTCACTTGTCACTAACGCTGTTAAGTCAGACGGAGCAAAGGTAGGATGCCTCCACTCGACCAATTAAGTCCAGTGTTACTACATCAAGGGATAATAACTATCTCAGCTAGTAGTAGTAAGAGCTACGAGCCGCTTCCTTCTGAAAATTTCGTGTCCGGTGTCGAAACCACTTTGTTTCGTTTGCCATCACATATTTAGCGCAAACCCTCTTTCAGACTAAGGGAATGGCAACACCAGAGGTTCTTCGTGTCATCATCGCAGGACCGCAGGTTGTTATTAGGTCCTCCGCCCTCGTACGTGCCTCGGCGTACACTTCACCCCGTTACCACAGAGTGGCATGGAGCACTATACGGTGCAAGGGATAATTATACTTTCTCTACCTTCTCACCAAGGCCGTGGTGTGGCTTAGAATCGGTTGACTACACTGCGAAAGCCACTACAGCCGATGCCAAAACGCGTTATCTTCCTGGCGTTCATTCAGGCAACAGCTTCTTCCACAACCGTGCATAATATCGGCCATTTGGCGCATTGCAACTGCAATACAATAATTCTGTTGTTTATCTGAAATTACTTTGTCCTCGAATTCCTTTTATTGCCTATGCAACAACTCTTGCTATCGCCATACTTTTATTGGAAGCATACTAGAGGTTTCGCCGACTCGGTAAGAGATTTTTGCTTTATCGGCAACATAAAAGACGCAGTGTCTTGTACCGGGTCAGAGGTGGTCATAGCGCTAGAAGACACGGACAAGAACGAGAGAACAGGATGAGAGCTAACTTTCAACTGAGTGTTTATTTCGAGAAACAACCGTATTTGTAGGCCCGCATACAGAAAAGGCCCAATCATCGCACATGGAAACCAGCCGCATCAAGGAACGCAAATTCATTTGTAGTCAGCGCAACTGAAGGGGAGCTGATGCAGCTATCACCGGCCCTCGCTATCAGTGTGGCTTCAACAACCTCTCGCGTAACTTTATCTACATTTCTATACAAAACGGAACACTCATTGAACAAGGGTTTGCACCCACAATCACTTCAATGCAAAGAAACATGCCCATCTCGGTATCGGTTCAATTTTTGTTTGTGTCCTCTTAACCTATCATTCAGGCACCTCCCAGACTGCCCAATGTAAACTTTCCCGCACGATAACGGAAGGCGATACACAACATTATTTACGCATGACACAAAAGGGGTAAAAGAATCATCAGACCCCTTTTGTGTCATGCGTAAATAATGTTGTGTATCGCCTTCCGTTATCGTGCGGGAAAGTTTACATTGGGCAGTCTGGGAGGTGCCTGAATGATAGGTTAAGAGGACACAAACAAAAATTGAACCGATACCGAGATGGCATGTTTCTTTGCATTGAAGTGATTGTGGGTGCAAACCCTTGTTCAATGAGTGTTCCGTTTTGTATAGAAATGTAGATAAAGTTACGCGAGAGGTTGTTGAAGCCACTCTGATAGCGAGGGCCGGTGATAGCTGCATCAGCTCCCCTTCAGTTGCGCTGACTACAAATGAATTTGCGTTCCTTGATGCGGCTGGTTTCCATGTGCGATGATTGGGCCTTTTCTGTATGCGGGCCTACAAATACGGTTGTTTCTCGAAATAAACACTCAGTTGAAAGTTAGCGCTCATCCTGTTCTCTCGTTCTTGTCCGTGTCTTCTAGCGCTATGACCACCTCTGATATATATAACCAACTAGGCCAAAAAGCCATACTTTACCGGGTGTTCATTTTTAAGCTTTACAGAATTTTAGAAATCGCCTGTGGCAGGTGGCATAATCCTTATCACTGAGTTGCGTTATTCGATGAAGCGGACATTAGTGGGACAATAAATAGAAACACATATTCAACTAATTAACAAAAAATTTACTAAATAACTTCTTAGTTAATTACTTTACGACACATATTGCAATTTACGAACTGTAGCCGGCGAGCTTGTCAGGCGTATCCACTGGGAAATAATTTCCAGAATGCCACCAGTTTGGAGATATGCGCCATCAAACTCGTCGCAAAAATGCACTGTTGTTCCACTTACTTTTTTACCAAAATGCTGTTTTATACATTGAAGCATAAAAGTAACTGGAACGCCCATGTATTTCGTCCCACACTTTGGAAAATAATATCTCAAAACTGGTGTCATCCTGGAAATTCATTTCAAGTTGATGTGTCTTGCAAACTCACCGACTAGAATTCGTGTTTCGTTAGTAATTAACTAAGAAGTTAATTATACACTTTTATTTATTAGTTGAATTTGTGTTTCGATTTCTCGTGCTACTGATGTCCGCCTCTTCGAATTACTGAGCTCAATGATAAGAATTATGCTACCTAGCTGCCACAGGCAATTCTAAAAAATTTCGTAAAACTTCATTTTGAACACCCTGTATGCTGCCGTTACAGCACGTTTATGAACATTGAATATTGTCTCCCTTGACGCATGAAAGTGTCAAACTCGAGAGATCAGATAGAACTCGCTGAAATGTCGAAACTGATCAACAAGAAGAAAGTAAGGGATATCCGAACTTATAACGTGGAAAAGATTGAAGAAGCAGTAAAATATGGACGCAGCATGAAATCAGTGTGAAGAAAACTTGGCATAGGACAAGGCAAAATGTATGCACTGAAAGATAAGCACGGTAATATCATCAGTAATTTCGATGGCATAGTAAAAGCAGCGGAAGAATTCTATACTGACCTGTACAGTTCCCAGAGCAGCCAAGCTACTTTCGTTCCAAGTAGTGATGGACAGGATACAGAGGCGCCTTCTATAACTAGCGATGAAGTTAGAGGGACCTTGAAAGACACGACCAGGGAAAAAGCTGCTGGAGAAGATGGAATAGCAGTCAATTTAATCAAAGATGGAGGAGATAGCATGCTTGAAAAGCTCGCGGCCCTTTATACGTAATGCCTCACGACTTCAAGAGTACCAGAAAGCTGGAAGAACGCCAACATTATACTCATCCATAAGAAGGGAGACGTTAAAGAATTGAAGAACTATAGACCCATTAGCTTGCTTTCAGTATTGTATGAAATATTCATCAAGATAATTTAAAATAGAATCAGGACAGCACTTGACTTCAATCAACCAAGAGAACAGGCTGGCTTCAGGAAGGGATATTCTACGATGTATAATATCCATGTCATCAATCAGGTAATAGAGAAATCTGCGGAGTACAATCAACCTCTCTATAGGGCTTTCATAGATTATGAAAACGCATTTGATTCGGCAGAGATACCAGCAGTCATAGAGGCATTGCGTAATCAAGGAGTACAGTAGGCATACGTGAATATCTTAGCAAATATCTACAAGGATTGCACAGCAACCTTGGTTCTCCACAAGAAAAGTAGAAAGTTACCTATCAAGAAAGGGATCAGGTAAGGAGACACAATCTCTCCAATGCTATTCACTGCATTATTAAAAGAAGTATTCAAGCTCTTAGGCTGGGAAGGCTTAGGAGTGAGGATCACCGGCGAATATCTCAGCAACCTTCGGTTTGCAGATGACATTGTTCTATTCAGCAACAATGGGTACGAAGTATAGCAAATTATTGAGGACCTTAGCCGAGAAAGTGTAAGAGAGGGGTCGAATATTAATATGCAGAAGAGAGGAGGAAGAGTAGATTTTAATGAAGAGAAGGGAGGAGAGGTCGGCCCGGAGATCCTGTCTCTAGCCTGCTACTCCTCACTGGGGCATGGGGAAGTGGGAGATGGAGGGAGAGGTAGGTGGCAGATGATTATGATATCATACAATGAGCTACTATTTGCACACGTTGTCCAATACGCGGTTGTGCACTTCTCACACACTACACGCAGGAGTAGCGTTGCCCACACAAAACGTCGTCGCACAAACACATTTCGCACTTTCTTCACTTCTGAAGTCCTGACTTCACAGTTCCTACAGACGACCGTTTAGGCCCGTCTCACACATAAAATTCAGAAGTGATCTTATGGTGCGCTGGGTATGATCAACTCTTCTCACGCGCCTAGAACCTTTGCTTCCGAAAAGGGGCGGAGTCCAAACAGTCCCCACTACGCTTTAGTGTCCTTCGCTCGGCCGCATATTGAGGGCACACGCAAAGTATGTGGCCTATTGTCTCGGGAGTGTGACAGACGCTACAATCAGGGTCACGTTCTCGTCCAAGCCTGTGAAGGTATTTGCGAGTGTACGCCACACCAAGCCGCAATCGATGGATAAGTGTTTTCTGGCCTCTCCGCATCCGAAGTGGAAGCCGGAATCGCCAAACGGCGTCAAGTCTATAGAGGCGCTCTTGCCGATGTTCGGGGTTGTCCCATTGTCGCGCCATAGACGTTTTGATGGAGTTATGTAGCAAAGCATTGATGTCATAACGGGAAAGGGAAGTTTTATAATCGTCCCGTCAGTGTGTGCCATTTTTTCTTCCGCGTCCACCTGCTCATTTCCGGCTATTCCACAGTGGCTGGACTTTAAAAAAAAAAACTGCACTCAAGCTGCACTTAAAATACACGATTGCTTTTGCATTCACCCACAATGGAATGCCTCTGCCGCGGCCGCGAATTGAACACGCGACCTCGTCGTGCACAGCAGAAGAACGGCATAGCCACTGCAGCGCAATGGTATGCCCGTATTGAGACGCCTCAGTAAGCAGAGCCATGATGTCGTAAATTAGAGGACTATATATGCGCTTCTTTGGTTCATATAATTGCTTACGAGTTGTAGTTAGCCTATAGAATCTGTAAAGGAGTACGTTTATCTAGGTCAATTACTCACATGATCATGAGAAAGAAATTTACAGAAGAATAAAATTAGGTTGGAGTGCATTACCAAATCCTGAGTGGGAGGTTACCACTGTCGCTGAAAAGAAAAGTGTACAATCATTGGATTCTACCGATGCTAACATATGGGGCAGAAGCTTGGAGGTTAACAAAGAAGCTCGAGAACAAGTTATTGGCCGCACAAAGAGCGAGGGAACGAAAAATGTTAGGCCTAATGTTAAGAGACAGGAAGAGATCGAGCGGTGTGGATCAGAGAGCAAACGGGAATAGCCGATATTCTAGTTGATATTAAGGAGCAGAAATTTATTTATTTATTTATTTTATTCAATACTGCCGGCCGCCTTTTGGTAGCCAAGGCAGGAGTGGGTACATGTGATTAACAAGTACTTGGTCCATCAGGAGAAAAACAAGAATAACAATTACAACAGAGAAGAAAAAAAAACGCATAGGCACACAGTGAAGTTTTTGTGCAGCAAAGCAGGAATAAACAAAGCAAGAAATAGACACGGTACATTCAAATCCGAAGATAAAGCATCAGAAGCATACCAGTGAAAGATAAAACTGAGCACACAAAACTTACTGATAAGAACTGATTGCAGAAAAAAAATGCATCGGGTGATGTTAAGGTGGCCACGTCGTAAGGCAACTTGTTCCAGTCTGCTATCGTTCTTGGAAAGAAGGACAGCTTGTATGCATTGGTTCTGCACTGAGGCATTACAATAGTTTTATCGTGTTTGTGCCGAGTTTGTCGTGTTGTGTTGTACTGCATATAAGTATGGAATTCTATTTTGGTACGATTATTAATGATGGCAAATAACATGCTCAAACGGTGCATTTTTCGACGAGATTCCAAGGTGGGAAGACCGGAGCGACTAAGAAGATCAGATATCGATACCTGTCTTCCGTAGGCATGGTATATAAATCGCAGTGCCTTTTTCTGAACCCCCTCAATACTTTTTATATCCGTTTTTGTGTGCGGATCCCAGACCACGTCAGCATATTCCAGTAAGGGACGCACGAGTGAAGTGTAGGCTACCAGCTGTGTTTTAGTGGTTGCATGTTTTAGCCTGTGTCTTATTAGTCTTTTGGATGCTACTGAAACCATGTTTTTAATGTGGGGGCTCCAACTGAGATTCGAGCTGAACGTTACGCCAAGATACTTAAATTGTTCCACTGGTTCGAGAGAAGCGCTATTATTTTGTAAGAATACTTCAATGGAACTTTTTTTCGGGTTAAGGTCATTTGTTTGCATTTCGTGACGTTTAATGACATCGTCCAGTTTTGGCACCAATTACTAACAGCAGATAAATAGTTATTTAGAATAATCTGGTCACCTTCAGCAAGAATTGTATGATAAACTATGCAGTCATCTGCAAAAAAACGGGCACGCACAGGAGAGTCAAGCTTGAGGTCATTTAAATATATAAGAAAAAGAAGTGGCCCAAGGACTGAGCCCTGTGGCACTACCTGAAAATACTGGAGCGATGGGTGAACTTGAAGTGGATATCTGGACGTACTGCTGCCGGTGTGATAGGTATGAATAAAGCCACTGCAAAATTTGTTGATTTTGCAAGATGTGCCTTAGTTTTAGTAAAAGTTTACAATGCAGTAGTCGGTCGAAGGCTTTTTCAAAGTCCAGAAAAAAGGCGTCTATTTGTCCCGCTTTGTCAAGGGTTGAGTAGAAATCATGGGAAATGTGTATTAACTGCGTCGCGGTAGATAACTCGCGACGAAAACCATGTTGAGCTTCTGAAAAAAAGTTATTGTCTTCCAAGCATGAGGCGATGTGCTTAAAAACAAAGTGTTCCATTACTGCATGCAGTACACAACAAACCTGCAGGCCTGTAGTTAGCAACGTGGAACTTAGTACCAGATTTGTGCACAGGAATAACCTTTGCCAGTTTCCAATCACTGGGGACGTCGCCTTCACGCAGACTGGTACTGTGAATGACAAAGAGGAATTTCGCACACCATTCCGCGTACCTGTAAAGAAACGTGTTTGGAATATCGTCTGGTCCAGATGATTTTTTTGTATTCAGGTGAAGAAGGGCAGAAAAAATGCCTTGTTCGCTTATAGTAAGATCAGGTACCGGAAAGCTGATTGATCTGAATTCAGTAGACTGGCCATCATCCACGCAGGAACACAGAAGAAAAATAGTCATTAAATGTTGCCGCTATTTGTTGACTGTCAGTAACGTCCACATCATTTATTGTCAATTTACTTTTAGTATCCTTTTTTTGCGTTAGGTGGGTCCAGAATTTTCGTGGGTCATTAATGAGGAAGTTGTGCAGTTTTACATTAATGAATTGAAATTTGGATTGTTTTATTTTATTTCTTAGGTCTCTACGAAGTGACGCCAGAGTACTGCGTGTAACCCTGGAAATGCTATGGGAAAGTTTCTTTACGCAGCGTTTAAGGTGAATTATTTCCCGTGTAATCCATGGATTGTGGCTATGAATTTTCTTTTTCCTCATCGGAACGTACCGATGAATACACTTGTGTACCGTACTTTTAAAATCCAACCATAACTCATTCGGACTTCACTGTCATTCACTGTCTCTTGCAGAAAAGTTGTCGTATTCTTGCTCAAGAAAATCTAAAATACTTTCGTCTTCGGCGTTATTGAAGTCATAAAATTGTTTAGTTACTTGGCGTGTGATTGGTCGCTCCATATTGGCTTTTAAAAGCACTAGATCGTGGTCGGATATACCAAGCGTAATACCCACCGTAACACCCAGCCTCTCAATAGCATCAGACACGAACATAAGATCTAGAAGTGAGCCCGCTGTTGCAGTGACCCGCGAAGGTTCGACCACAACCTGCTTTAAATTAAAAGAGAAAGCAATATCAAGTAGCAAATCAGAATGCTGGCATGCGGATGAGGTACTCAACGATTCCCAGTTTATTTTTGGTAGGTTAAAATCACCGCACAAAATGACATGTGCAGATCGCTTTTTGTGTTCATTCAGGAAGTCATACAGCGTCTCAAGCGTACCGAGATCTGAATTTGGTGGCCTGTAAACGGCGCCAATAAGAATGCTGTGTTTGCAAGTATAAAGTCGAATCCAAACCTATTCTGTGCTCGTGTGGTGTGATACAAGAGTATAATCTGTTCCTTTCTTTATCACAATGGCTACCCCACCCCCTCTGGAGCTGCGGTCTTGGCGGATAACTTCGTGCGATTGAGGTATCACGTCCTTATCGGGTATGTTATCATGCAGCCACGTTTCAGTGAGTACTGCAACGTGGGGCTCATACGCTAAAAGAAGACCTTCTAGTTCTCCAGATTATTCAAAATGCTGCGGCAATTAATATGCAAAACACAAAACTCGCTTTGAACTGCGTCTCTACGGCCTATATTCCGGTTCCTACGACCACTCTTTTTTTCCGAGGTCACAGTGAGGCCGTCATTGTGAAGCCAGTGGGACAATTTTATCTTGAGTGTCGTCCCATCCGAACAGTTTACCATTAATTTTAATTTTGTCGAAGGACAGCATGACCTTGTCACCTTTTTTCCTGTGTTCAGCAGCAGCAGCCCACAGCTTCTTCCGGATTAATTGTATCCGCTGGGAGAAGTCTTGTGATATACTATAGGCTGTGCCTTTCAATTTCTTACAATTCTTCAGAATATTAGCCTTATCCCTGCCGTCCACAAGCTTGAAAATGACAGGTCGGCACCTGCCCTCAGCGGGACGGCCAATTCTATGGATACGCTCGATAGCCACATTTGGAACCTTTAGTGTGTCAGCCAGAATGCTTTTAGACACGACCTGCTCGAGGGATTGCTGATTTTATTCTATCGATTCTTTTATGCCATATGCAATCAAGTTCTCTCTCCTACTCCTATTTTCCAAGTCGTCTACTTTCAAAACCAGTTTCGCGACTTCCGACTGAAGCTCGTCTACTTTACACGTGTAATCAGTTACCGTAGCAGAAATGTCATCGAGCTTCTTATCAATTGAAGACAGCTTAATACTCGTTTCGTTCATCTTGCTGTTAGTAGCCTACACAGTTTGTTTGAGTTCACGAACATCAGCAATTAGGGTCTGAAGCATCTCTGCAGTAGCTGGACCCGGATTAGTCTCTACGTCCCCACAGTAAGGCAGTAGGTTAACAAAGCAATTGTAAATCGTAGTAAGCACATGACGCAATGACCGTGGGCTCGGCAGAAGCAAAAGGCAAACATTGTCACTACGATAGGTGTACGCTAGATGATAGTCTCTCACCTGGACGATAAACAGAAAAGGATTCGTGAGCGGCATTGTCGCTGTGCCTCTGCCGCGCCCACTGGAGCTGCGCAGGCCATGTAATGCGTAGGATGGATAACCGGCGGACAATTTGGGTTACAGAATGCATACCAAGAGAAGGGAAGCGCAGTCGAGGGCAGCTGAAAACTAGGTGTGGTGATGAAGTTAGGAAATTTGCAGGCGCAAGTTGGAATAGGCTAGCGCAAGACAGGGGTAATTAAAGATCACAGGGAGAGGCCTTCGTCCTGCAGTGGACATAGATATGGGGTGATGATGATGATGATGATGATTATTATTATTATTAATATGACGCACTTAAAAAACATCAAAATAAAATTCCTTGGATTAACGTGCGGAAACAGCACGTGGACTATGAGATACGCTGTAGTAAAGAGCTCTGGAATAATTTCGACCACCAGGGGTTCTCTAAACGGCACTTAAGATACACGTGTGCTTTTGCATTCACCCACAATAGAATGCCTCTGCCGCGGCCGCGATTTGAACACGCGACCTCGTCGTGCACAGCAGAAGAACGGCATAGCCAGAGAACCCCACGAGCGAGTAATTAAAATATCTCAAAGGAAAATGGTTATTAGGCATGCGGATACACTTGTCAAAAAACGAAGGGTTAGAACTAGTTAGTTAGTTAATGGGGTTTTGCGGCGCAAAAGCGACTCAGGCTATGCTGCGCCAAACACAGGGTGTTATAAACTAAATTTAAAAAACAGCAAAAGCTGTGTTGATCTATAGTTTGCGTAAAAAGCCAGTGTCAGAACGAGTTGTCCGGTCATTGATTTCGATCTAGTTGACCGCTCATTGCGTGGCAATCCCAAGCCACGCGAAGGTGAGAAGTGCTCACAAATACGATGCCCCAGCGCGCACGAAAGCCGCCTATTCCAGACTGGCCTTGATCCATAAATATGTACACGTGGTGCGCAGCGGGTGCGCTTTAGTGCATTCCATATTGCATTCCGGTAGTCGGTCCCGCATCAAACTACAGCGTTAATCAGTCGAGCGAATGGAAGAAACGGTCTAATCTGCGACCGTACTGCATGCGGAACGCTGACGGGATTAGATTTGCTGGTGATTAGGAATAAGATAAATTCGAAATGCTATTGTCTCCCAAGTCATGCTCTGCTTGAACCTTTTTTTTTTTTTGATCTAGAATCTTGCACGCATATATGAGGCTTATCAGCACATCGTCCGTGCTTCGTACGTTCTCGTGTGTTATTCGATAACAGATTGCGCATTTTGTACTTTCGTACACGTGAACAGATACTGATTTTGAGCGAAATCTTACAGCATCATTCACTGACACAAGAGTTTCATAATTATTACGTACGTGACAAAGCCAAAATAAACCAAGGCATGCCAGTTACAGGCTGTAAAGAACGAGCCTTGATGGTAATTAGGCGTAAATATTTTGATATTAGCTTACCTTCTTGAACTTGACTGTGGATGTCATGTTGATTACGCTACTTTTATTTCGTTTTCACTACTGTTTTTCTACGGTTTGTACATTTCTACGGCTGACACCGGCAAAAAAAAGAAAAAAAAAAAAAACCCCCGAGAGCCAGTGGGACTGTACTAGTCCAGGTGCAACCAAATTAGTAAGGCCCACTAAGCTTCAACAAAGGTACTCCCTCACCAGAACATGAATTGGCCTCCCTGGTGCAGTTATGGGCCACTGCCTCCCTCATGACCCCTGTAATTAACCCATGGCCCACAGTACCCAGCAGATGCGGAGCACCTGACCAAGACGGCGGTCAGACCTGCTAGCGGCAGAGGGTGCTCTTGGAGGTTAACAAAGAAGCTCGAGAACAAGTTAAGGACCGCACAAAGAGCGATGGAAATAAAAAAACTGTTAGGCCTAACGCTAAGAGAACGGAAGAGAGCGGTGTGGATTAGAGAACAAACTGGGATAGCCAATATTGTAATTAACATTAAGGGGCCCGGGGGGAGGGGGGGGGAGGGTAATGGAGCTGGGCAGGCCATGGAATGCGTAGGATGGATAAACGGTGGACCATTCGAGTTACAGAATGGGTAGAAAGGGAAGCGCAGTCGGGATGGCAGAAAACCAGGAGGAGTAATGAACTTGGAAAATTTGCCGGCGCAAGTTGGGGTCAGCTAGCGCAAGACAGGGGTAATTGGAGATCGCAGGGCGAGGCCTTTGTCCTGCATTGGACCGAAATTTAGGCCGATGATGATGAGGAATATGAGCTTGTAATCTGGTGTAGCATACTAGACACACGGTCAGGCACACAACTCGAGCACTGCTTAAAGAACCTGCCTCTCAGTAACCTATTTCCCTGTACTCCAACTTTCTCTTGCCCTAGTGGGGAGTAGAAGGGAAGAGACCCACTCTCCAGACCAAGCTCTCCTCCTTTTTCTTCATTAAAACCTCATCTCTCTCTCTCTATGTATATATATATATATATATATATATATATATATATATATATATATATCTCCGTAATAAAATATGGATTGATTCAAATACCAAATCTTATGGATAATTGTTATGCTCACTAACCAGCCTTCTTGAGTGTACACTTCAATTAGCCCATAGCAATATCCTAATTAGCTTTGTCCGTGTTTTCACCTCAAGCACTCGTCGTAACGTTATCAACATTTCCGGTGATAACATTGTGTGTCAGTTATTAGATTGAGTGGATGCCGAACGCAGCTTATCTTGATACAAAACTGCAAATTGGTTATAAATATGCGCAGACATGCACCTTTATCTTCGTAGTGATCCTACAGCAGGGATTCGGAGCAGGTGGCTTTGATGCGATACAGGATTTGAAGGCAAGTGTGTGGGCAGGCCTCTAATAACGGCATAGTTTTTCAAAATATACTTTGTATAGGAAAGCCTTCAATTGTTGAACCGGATATACATACCTGTATACGTATGTACACCCCAATCCCAAACGCTATTTTTCGCGTTGCCGCTGAACCCTCGCTGGCGACATCAACTTATTATAAGTGAAAATGTTCTCATGATACTTTTGATACAGCTCGGGCATGAAAAATACCAAAGCAGAATTTTGAAGAAACAGCGCTTCAGAAATACCGCATTAAATACAGATTTCGATATACCGACAAACCTTACGATGCGCTTAGCTACTGATTTCACAGTTTTAAGCTCTACAGCTTACAGCTCAAGTATTCAGCATGCAGACGGAGCATTCCATTTCAGTTCGTCAGCACCTAGGGCATGTATCTACTAATTCGGATGAAATCTTGCTCGGTATTTTGTAAGCGTCGTGGACTGCAGATGAAAGACCACCATCTTTAACTATTTGAAGCGCATTTTGTTCCTACGAAACGATGCTGAGTTAGTTCATCTCTTAACGACAGACACACCTCCACGCGATTCATTCTAGCAACAAAAACAACAAAAATACAACACAAACGAAAAGCACTGCGGTTGAATTTCTTCCGTTTCTGTCTTGGATTTGAAGAATATCTTATACAGGATTTGTAACAGCGCCAGTACTTCAGTACATTTACTTTTTTTATAGCTAGGATGAACAGAGAACAGCGTCGTGTGGTGGTCCTGATTTGGTTTGTAAGCTCGGTGGCTTCGCTGGAAATTGACACATTGGACGGTGGATACAAAAACCTGCTGGTTTCAATCAGCGAAGCTGTTCCTTACGACGAGTCCATCATTGAGGACATCAAGGTGAGCGGTTTCGTCTTTGGAGCACCACTTGTTTTTCAAGTACCACTGTCCACGAGCGCTCCGATCGCGGTTCTAATGACACGATTTTAGCACGCAACTGAAAAGGTCCTAAACTAGCTGTGCAGGTCAAACATCGAGGACCAAGAATATTTACCGGTGTGGCTTTAGTCAGGCCACTTTGATGAGGTGGTAAAAATTCTCCAGGGAAATGTCCCCGAGCGGTAAATGATAAAACATGAAGGACAGAGACGAAAGGCAGAGGAGCTCGTGCGAGGAACCAAGAAAGCAATATTCACGTGAATGTGAGGCTGAGGCTGTGGTCGCAGATGGCACGAGTAGCGAAGTGGAAGAAATTATTATAGAAACAAAAAATGTAGGTATGGTGTCCTAGACCTAAATTATTTCTCCATCGGTAATTCTTGTTTGCAAACGAAAAAGCCGAACATTCTACCATAATTTACAGATGCAGCAGATATGAAAGAGTTGGGATAAAACGCCAACTCTGCTTTTAAATACGCTTAAAAAGCGTGTGCTGCCAATAGAGCCATGCGTATTAGTGCTGAAAATTGTTTAACGTTAAGCGTGGCAGCGGCAACAGCAAAGGTGCAAAAACTCTTCTTGTCGTATTGAATAGAAGCGAGTTCAGCTTTGAGTTCTAGTGCTAACAATGACAGCCACACACTTTCTTAGAACTGGTCGCCTGTCAAAATGTTGGATGCCTGCTGCCTGTCTTCGAACGGGATTTGCATCTTTTCCATACATACATATGCAGAAATTCTCACCTGAGGCACTGAAAACTTACAGGCACTGTTCCGGTCTTCCTCCGAGTTCTTGCACCGGGCCACCAATGGACGCGTGTACTTCAAGCAAGTCACCATTGAGATACCTAAAGCATGGCCAAGGAGAGAAAATGCCCGTAACGTATCGTTGAGCTCCTTCGAGCAGAGTGACATCCGGATCGACCTGCCAAGCGAGCCGTATGGGGACAGGCCATTCACGCAGCAGCTGAGGCCCTGTGGCCAGCCGGGAGATTTCATTCAACTGACGCCGCGGTTCCTCGCCCAACTTAGAAATTCGACCGGGAACCATCCTTTGAACATGGGTAAGCCCGACTTTCGCAGGCTGTTTCTTTAATTGATATAAATTTAATGGATAGGTTGGAATCTTTAGTGCACCAGTAACCACAGGCTGACAAAAGATGAAAGCATAAGAATACAGTGAAAAATCTCTTTTCCCGTAGCATGGTGATTGTAAGTGATCTTTCTAGGCAAGATTGAATTTCCGGACATGGACGCTGGTGGTATTTGTAAAAGAATGAACTACGGCCTTTGCCACAACTATCGCGACCCACCGATACAGTCAACCTACAGCTGCTTCCTGGAGACTGACAACGATATGGTCTGCGCAATAGTCTGTGTCGCTTAGACGACAGACAGTTCTCCAAACCAAATATCATGGGGCCTATCTGAAGACCTCTGATACGCAGAAAGCCACCAAAGCGTTAATGCGTTTCATGAAGGCAACTGGGCTATACGAGCGCTTGTGGGTAGACGTCAGTGAACATTTATTTGTCTTTGAGCTCACACTCATTCGTATCGCTTGCTCCCCTTTACCCTCTCCCCACATGTAAAGTAGCCGAACGGACGTGTCATGGTTAACCTATCTGCCGCCTTTTCTTCTTTAACCTGGCGGCCTAATGCCAGTGAAAATGTCGCGCCTGTTGGGAGAGCTGGGTGTTTCTAGTTGTACAAGAGAGGCAACAGTTAAAGCACACGCTCACAACGCGGCTGCCGGTGTCACAACGTAGGCTGCCGGTGTAAAGCGAAACCATTGGGCACTGCTGTGAGTGAGAGTGAAGATAAACCCTGGAATATGCCGCTATCACCCTAATATCGTTAGTGATTGCTGATAACTAGAGAAGGCGCAGTTTTCTCGTGACATTCTACAGCTTCGTAGGGAGGAGTAAGTTAATAGAAGGCTCTTGGGTGCCTCACGTCGCTCTGGTGCTTATGTGTGTCGTGGCGGTTGAAAGATGTGATTACTGCTTTTTTGTTTGAGCCAACTTGTTAATACAGGTGCGTCTTCATGGCATAATTTGCCGAGTGGGTCGAAGAGAACGTTTTGCTGATCGTTCTTTCGCCGTTTAGGTGAAAAGTCGCCATTACATTAACTTCTTTATGCATCGTGATAAGAATGACAGCTGCGTGGCTCAGCAATCAGCCGGAGCCGTCGACAAGGCGAGGGACAAGAGTGCGGACGCTGCCCAGCGAGGTTCTGATAGATACTACTGAGGGCCGTCTCTCACTACCCGTGCTCGTAAAAAAAAAAAGAAAAACAGCAGCCAGTGAATGGTTCTCAATAAATGGAGAAAAAAGTGCATTTACTGACGCTGTACACGTTGCGTGACTATTTTACGCAGGTGGATTACAGTGCACGTCGTAGAAGTAATTTCAAAGGAGGTACGGGATACCATATCTGTCATTCGCAAATACCTTGCAATAGCGTGAGCCGCTGCCCATTTTTACAATTTATTTTTCTCTCGTGGTATTAGGGTGCCTGAAAAAAATCGGCCACAGGACTGCTGCTGGACGATATCCACATAATGGCCACATTGAATAGTCCCACATGGCTATAAAACTTCATGAGACTCTTATTTGCAAACAAATATTCGGCGTCAAATTCTACGAGAAAACAACACACGCTGTAGCAATGGTAGCACGGTGAGAGACAGGTATTCTTTTGCCGAGTTTTGTGAAGGCCGATCCTGGCTGACGCATGTATGTTCCCTTAAAGTTTAGAATGACGCATTGTCTTTATCACATTGAATTTCAACCATTCTTCAGAGAAAATTGAGCGGTAACTACCGGAGACCAGTTTACACACCAATCGTAAAACAGTATCGCACTTAATGATCGCAGTAAGAGTAATAACCCGCAAAACTCAGGTAGTCAGTTTCGTTGCTGAAGTTTTAACTGATAACTTTCAGCGTACATCTTCGTGCACCAGTGGGCCCATTTCCGGTACGGCGTATTTGACGAGCACGGTTGCCACGGCGACAATCAGTACCCGTTGACGTACTGCCACAGCGGCAAGGTAAGCCTGGTTTTCAAAGAAAGTCGTTAGTTATCCGTAGGCTCGAGTGCTCAACGTTTAAAATGGCCACATCTTGGTGTTTTTTTTTTTCAATTAGAAATGCTAATATTTCTTCCATTACTAAGTTTCATAGCACATGTATTGAGCAGAAAAACGCTTTCAACACTGAAAATGAAGCCTTATTTCGGGACCCATTCCGATGTGCCTTTATACATATGGAACGCATACTTTCTTTCCTCACATAATTACGGAACCAAAGTGAATGAAGTTTCTTCTACATAACCCTTTACCGCCAAAATGTCAAACTGTTTTCAGTACTTTCAGCAGCCATAGGCCGCCAGTGTTGCCCATTTGTTAACTATGGGGTCATATTTAGTGCAAAATGAACAATTTCGAGGAACTTCAGTCACGAACTGCATCAGCCTTATTCTGTTTTCTTTCGATATGCGCATATCTTTGTCACATGCCAGACGTCGGGAATGCGCTACACACTTCGAAATTCATTTAACGTTTAGTTTCACTCAGCTTATTGATGGCCTTCAAGTACGAGGGCCTTTTCTTACAACTTTCTTGCAACAACTATTTTTTCTACCAGGGGTATATTGAATCCAGGGTCAAATGGTGAAAAAATATTGTGTTCCAACAGAGAATGCTATTCCAATTGTGTTTCGAACGTTAGGTTTAACAATTTTTTTCATTTATTTCTTCCAAGACAAGTTAGAATGCGCTGCAATCCAGACGAGAAAGCGTGCAGGGACGTCAGTTTTTTTTTTTTTTTTTTTTTTTTTTTGTATTTCACGTTTCTTTTTTTCTCAGAGCTCAGAAAAAATACCCGCGCAAAAAAGCGTCTGGAAGCAATTTTATTAGCTGTTTTTAGCCAACCCTGCAATGCAACTCTAAAATAACACCTATGCTTTAAAACAAATACTTAAGATTTCGCATAATTAAACATAGTTAATTCGCTAATTGCCCTTCCTAGTATGAGCAACTCAATACACTACAAACAATAGGCTGGTTTTGTCATTCGTTCAAGGTAAACCAGTCTACATTTAAAGTTTGCTTCTAGTTGCGTGAAACACGTGGTATATTGCCTTCGTGAAGTCAGCTAAACAGAAACCACACCTTTCTGCTAAATGAATAACGGGCTTTTTCTTCAACAGTGCATAAATTAATAAGCGAACAAAGAAGCATAAAATATGCGTTTTTGTATACTGCAACGTTGTTACGAGTGAGTCCTTGATTTCAGGTGAAACTGAATGCCTGTTCGGAAAGGATCGGCTTCGCCGCCAGGACAGCGACTGGAGGAAAGTGCTCCGTCGACAAAGTGTGCCGCCTGTCAGAGGACTGCGTGGTCAGCTTGCAGCATTCCGGCAGCGGTCATCCCATTGAGTCATCGATCATGTTCATGCCCCGCGTTGGCAACGTGAGCAGTAGGCCTACATCATTGAAGTGCTTCACTTTAGGACTGTATATCAGTGGACAGGATGGGCAGGATCCAGGGGGTGGGAGAGATTAACAACTTTATAGAGGCGTGATTAGTTAGAAGGGTGCTACACAGTGGAGAGAGGGTAGGTGCCTCCATTCACTACGTGTTGCAGTTGGAGCTTTAAGCGTGTACAGCGCAGGTGACCTATTTCGCGTACGGTACAAGGACGGGTTGGGTTTGCCGTAGGAAGGTTTCTGACGTAGTTTATGACAACAGTCCATCGGTCGCGCGTTGTGAACTCACGCCGTGATGCCATGAAATGACATTGATGACCAGTGCTTCAACGTATACAGCACATATTTTCCCCATAATTGCAAGCAGCCGTGAGGTGTGATTGTTTTTTACGGTGACCAATGAACTTGAAGTTTTGCTTGCAACGGCATTGTGGTGACGATTATTATGGCTTTGCTCTGAAGGTCGAAAGATATAATAGTCTCTGTAATTGTATCCATATAGGAATAAAAGTGCTGGAGCCTCTCCGTCACTGACAGTGCGACGACTAGAAGAACGGAATGAGGCATAGTGCGACACAAAGCGGCTCATTGCAGTTTTTTGATTCATCTCAAACGCAGAAATGCTCTCGACAGGTAGATTGCATTTAAATAAAAAAGTTAAATTGTAGCAATTGTTGTTTGAAAATGTTCACTTATACGTGGTAGCATTTGCATAAGTTACTGAGACTCGTTAAAGAAATAATCCGAGTTTACAGCTATGACTGCACATCCTGTAGGGTTAACCAATTACATATGCTATTTTAAAGCTCTCTACAAAATTGTAATATATTTTTATGGCGGTCTTGCCCACTTGTATCCATAAAGTTTCCCGGGTGGTGAAATTAATCTGGAGTCCTCCACTACGGCGTGCCTGATAATCATATCTTGGTTTTGGCACGTAAAACCCCAGAATGTAAATATTATAGATTTTTCAACTTGCGGAAATTTTCGTAACGCAAGAAAAAAGGCCGAGATCAGTTAATTTTCTCCCAGACGGTTCAACTAAATTTCTTTTTTTTTATATTTAAGAGAAAATGTTCCTTTCGGCTCACTGGTGGTCAAACGAGATCGTTTTTGAGTTCAATATGTGCTTAAATAAAGAGCGCTAAATGTGAAATACCATTTAACGTCTGCTGTTCCTGATTGTTCTAGCATCAGTTGCCCGGGCAGTTAAAACCTGCGTCAAATTCTTAAACCACAGCGCTAAAATGTCGCATGAATCAAGAATTGGAACCAGATAAAAGCTTTTGTTCTTTGTTGCTGCCCTTGCCGACCCGAGAATTCGGTCGTTTGCATTCAATATCTGAAACAGTACCAGACTCCTTGCTACAGCGACGTGCGGAGAATGGCTCGTTAACACTGAATTAGCGGCAGCAAATGTGCATATATCGTTTACACTAGTTCGCGAAGCGTGTTGTCTGATGCCCCTTCTGTCTCATATGGACCTTCGGAAATGTGTAATCACGCAATATTGTAGTTGCAAGTGTTGCTTACAGTTTGTTTTAGTGGTTGTCTGACGGGGGCACATGAGCAGCTGTCGAAGCCTCTTATGTACCATACCTCTTATCGCGCAAAGCGGAAGGTTTAAATAGAAAAAGGTGCATACCGAAATATTGGAGGCAACAGCCAGCATTCGCAGATCTGCATGCTAGATGGCGCAACACTGCATGCACAGATATTTCATTAAGGCGCAGATACTATACGCGGCTGGCAGCGCAAGTTCGTCAACATGTGCTTAAATTGACCACTGAGATTACCACGTACGAACTGCGTAGGAGAGAAAGCTGAGCTTACTATTTTAAGTTATTTCTGTCGCAGATTTAGGCTTTCAAAAGATGCTTGTGCACACGGTCGCATTGCTGGAAGCTGAAAAATACGGCAACGTGTTCCGCTGACATTTTCACAGGTGAGCCAGTTCTGTGACGATGCCGTCGGCGGTATTCAGCACAACGCGTTTGCTCCTAACAAGCAGAATAGACTTTGCCAACAAAAGTCCACGTGGGAAGTGATCAGCGGGAACGCGGACTTTCTAAAGTGAGTAAGATATTGGTTTCCTTCTTCAATAGCGCTTCCTTGTGTCAAGGCTTGAGCGACACTGCACTCTGTGACGCTGTATGTCTCAGTGGGATTTTGAGATTGCGTGTGATTGTGTGGTGCCTAAAGAGACGATGTGACAAGGCCCACACAGCCACTTTCGATTGTTCACTCTTCTCTTCGTTTTCTCGCATCTTTCGTGGCTCTTCTTTCTTTTCCCAGTGCAGGGTATGCAACACCCGGTATCCTGTTGCTAACCGCCCTGTCGTCCCGTTACTTTTACCTCGCTGAGAGCTCAATTTTATTGCAATTATATAGGCACTCCAAGCGCATTTCTGGCATCGTTGTCGTCGTCGCCGTGAGGTTCCGTATAAGTGTAACGGCGATAAAATCGTCGCCGCACGCTGTACCATGTGTGTGCGAGTGAAAGCGTACGAGGGTGAATCAGCAATCGCGGATCAATGTACCGCACGCGAGGGAGGTAGGCAGGCCGGAAGCGCGCGGTCGTCTCTCGGGCGCGCGAGGCACGGGGCGGCGCGACGGAGAAGGAGGGAGGGGGGGGGGGGGGGGTGCTTTCTGCTTCATCGGCTGCTGCTCACAGCGCGGCCGCTCGGGTGCCTTATCTTGAAAACGATCTGCGATGGGGACAAAGGGCATGCGACGAGTGCCGGTAGCTTCGTATGCGCTCTGCTTTCGACGCTTAGTTCGCGTTGAAACGAGACGAGAGACAGCGCGAAGGTCACTTTGCCCGCTGCTGCTGTCACGCTTTCTCACTCCGGCGTTTATCACAGCGAGTTTCCGCGGTCATCGAGCGAGATAGGTTCATGTTTACCTGCGCGCGCGTGACACCGTGCTTGTCTGTTTCGTCAATAAGCGAAGGTTTACAACTTTATACGGCCAATTAAACTACTATCCTTGCGTCGTATAGCTCTCTACTAATTTGCTATCGCAATCGATGCTTCGCCTTTTGGGCGAAACTGCGACTTTTTTAAAGGTACGCGATTTACTTCGTTGGGGCTGGAATAATGAAAAGTAACTGGTCTAAACCTAAACATGCACGCTGAATGAAAGAAAGGACTTTGTTCAGCTTATTTTGAATGACAACAAACGTCAACTCTTGCTGTCCTTACTCACGCTGAAGTTGTAGCGATTAGTGGGCAGTTGAGCATCGAACGATCCAGTCACGCTATATTCGACTTACGTTTCGCAAAACCGCTCCCTGTCAATGTAGGAAGCCCCTGTGAGCGCGCTGTGAGAAACATGAGTTGCACTATTCAAACACGCCAGGACTGAAGCCCATCGAAAGACACCAGCCTACTTATCTGATTGACATGTTCTTAGGTGCTAGACGTATGACGAAATGAGGATGGGCAAAGTGACTGGTCGACAAGACTGCAGGGCAACAGGAAGGTGACACCATGTAGGGTACATGGTATGCCAGATTCTATGTATGCGATTACCTGTCGGCATAGTGCATTATAGTTAGTGTATAAACATGACTAAACTGAGATGTATTAGGTTTCTACTAGATAATCAGTAATTCGTACAGTACCTGCAAATTTGGTTTTTCACACATATATATATATATATATATATATATATAGATAGATATATAGATAGATAGAGAAGAAGGTAGAGGAGTGGAGCCGATGGAGAGCGTGTGTGTTTCCTTTGCCGCATTGCCCAAATTTGCAGGTAATGTAGGTAATGGAGTTCAGTTGATGAAAGTATTGGGATACGTGAAGGCAGCCGCGAACGTCGTCTATGCATCTAAAGATGCTTCTGTGTTATCTTGTTGAGGTGACGGTAGCCAACACAGAAGCGCCTCGAGTTGTCTTTTACCCGCACCTCCACCAAAATGTTGCCGGAAGAAAGTAGCCCAACGAGTGTGAATACTGTATATTTCCAAGCGATATACTATATGGCGCTAGGCAACGGCCAGAGTCTTCGTATTCCTCTAGTTCGTGTCACCTTTTCGTGTCTTCACCGTAACACCATTTATATATATATATATATATATATATACATAACTGCACACTAATCGTTTTGCTTTGCCGCAGTGGTTCCCCAAATTAGCAGGTAATGTACGAATGATATATATATATATTATATTATATATATATATATATATATATATAACCGACAATGCACTTCGCTCGTCGAAGAGGCAGGAGTTGTGTCGAGTGAGCTCCTGAACAACACTGAGCAATGCGGTGAACGCGGTTTCACTCATACATCCGGGACTCAAATTGGCGCGACGTAATGCTAACGCATTTCTTCGCACATTGACCTATAATCGCAAATGCATCTTTTTTTTTTATTCCGTTTTGACGGTGCCAAAGCCAAAGTCCACACAGCGCCATCGGAAATCTCCTCGTAGTAACTCAAGAGGACAATGTCACGCAGCGCGTCGTGCTTGTTCTGGAGTCTCGTCAAGCATGACAGGTAAGCTATACTTCACACACTGGGCGAAGGCTGTGGTTTATACGCCATTTTTTGTGAATGAATGACAGATTCCGTTTTTATTTTTAGAATTACCGACGCTTGGAGTTCTTAAAAGAGGCTATAACGCGGTACGTTAAGGCATGGCCAATGACTTACGTCGACTGGCCATCTTGACGTTCAGTAAAAGTGCGAATGTGGTGCACCCTCTCACACTGGTGAACGCTGGCACGAAGCCGGATTCCTGAGTGCCATTAAGAGATTGAAAACCGAAGGACCTACATGCATCGGGTGCGGGCCTCAGGATGCGGTGGTGGTAAGCAGGATTCAGCCATTAATTATTCCACGAAGATCAGCGCATATTGACCCTTTTCGCGGCGATCCGTGGGCGCTCCATGTTTGATCACGTGGTGACGCGTCCATTTCTTGCCTCAACTGCCTCCGTTGCCTCCTTGTTTACAATGGAAGTGTATGACGCCGGCGCGGCTTAGAAAACCTCTGTTTCGGAGATATCGTAGACGGGGACTAGGTGGACGACACGAAGCTTTGATCACAGCTTCAGAGAAAAGCAAAAGCGCTTTTGGAGTGATTAAGCTATGCCCAAACGGCGCAATGAGGTATATGGTACTTCTTATAAAGCAGGGGCTAAATGTGTATTCCAAGCTATCCAAGGCATTTTGAAGCAGTGGCTGTCAGTTTCTGACTCAGTAAGTTCCTCGGTGCGGCCACTATTGATTATTTTCTGCCTAATCGCTCACGGGTGTGCTCAGTTCCGATAAATTTGTTTTTTCTGCGCACATACTTGAAACGTAGCGTTTTGTACATTGTAATACCTTGTAGCAGAACATATATTACAGCTAGTAACTCGCTTACTCTTGTGGACCGTGACGAAATATTCAGCTTCGACATTCATGCGCCATAGGGTGCCGTCACGTCATTTATTGGCCTATACAGTGCGCATATATTCAAGTGTACGCCTATTCACTTTCTTGATACGTCGGCGATTGAGTGCCGTAAGTGTTCCTGCCATTTGGACAGATGTGTATAGATAACGTGCGCGAAACTTACTATGACAGGAAACGGCGCTACTCGCTTTGTCATTGTTTAAACGAGTGGTACTCACTCTTTCCGACGTCTGGGGATGAAGCCCTTCAT